>NW_017537433.1:56621-64322 GCF_001853355.1 Bactrocera latifrons
TATTAAACCCTGAAAATAAAAGAGTGGAAAAATATTGTAAAAGACAAATACTGAAAATAAAAGAAATTGTGAAATACAAATACCTGAAAATAAAAGAGTGGAAAAATATTGTAAAAGATAAACACCTGAAAGAAGATTATAATAAAATAAAGATGAAATAAAACATTATTTTAAGAAAAACATTGGTTATTTAACTTAAAAGACACACGTTCTTTTACAAATAATTTTAACACTGCACAGGCCGCTTTAAACACACTTTGTTTTATAATTTTACCACCGTGCAGGCCGAAAGAACATAATACAATACGAGTATTTGTTAACCGCACGCACTTGTTAAACACAATAGTTATTTTTATAAATTAAATTATTAGGACCAACCGCACTGGTCATTCCATTAAATAGCTACTTAGTATATGTACAATAATATATGTATAAAATGTAACAAAAAAATCACAAATAAAAATTGTTCTGCTTCTACTGCTTGAAGACCTATTGATGATTTCTAAAGAGAGAAATAGGAATTGATTAAATGTATTTATAATTATTTCAAAATGTTGCTTACCTTTTTTGATAAAATATGTACTTTAATTTAATGCTGCAATGGCATAAAGTAATGAATTTAAAATATATTTAAAATATCCAAATTTGTTCACTTACCTTTCTTCTTCCCGCTAGAATTGCAAATGGCTGGCAATTATCCTTCGTTTTTTATTACCCTGTTTGGGATTATCTTTTGGCACTATTGATAATTATGTTTTCTCCTTCTCACTCATTCAAGTAAATTAAGAAATGAAAGAAACTTTTTTTCATCGCATTTAGGTAAACAAAAAATAATCCGAAAATGTGCGTTGGTGTTAGTGCATAGAGAAAAAATGTGTAGTTGTATTGAAATATTTCACACAAGAGGGTAGCAGTGGTTGGCAGGGTATGTATGTACATACATATATGCACATATGTATGCATCTTTTATACAATTGAGTACATTTTATATATGTACACAGGATGTTTGTATTTGCACTTCTTTTTTTTGCTCTCCTTTGTTTATTTATTATAGCAACACCAAAACTTGCAAGTGAAAATACTTGATTTTGAAATTTTTTTATTTTTTGTTTTTGATTTTGGAAAATTACAGTGTGCTTGGAAACCCAAAATAAGCAATAGGCAGGTATCGTAATTTTTTCATTTATTTCGGTACCTATATACAAGTTAATGGTTGCTAGGGTGGGTCGATTCCGGACTTCTTCGATTCGGGATTTCTAATAGTGCGGAAAAGTTGCCTTATTACTTCCTGATTTTAATTCTACTTTTTGTTTTGAGATCGGATTGAATCTTCAACCCAAACTCCGGCCTTGAAATTTCGGAAATTCGCCTAAAATCGGGCAATTGTCTACCTAGCGCCTGAAATACGCATCTCATGGCAAAATGTATAAAACAAAAGTAATTTTTCACGTCATTTGCTACCGAAATTGTATATGCGATCATGGCCGTAGGACGAACCGTTCCCGAGATACAAGCGAAAATGCGGCGCGCCACAGCGCAGGGTGAAAATTGTTGCAGCTCTCAGCTAACCTGTATTGGTCACCCAGAACCCACCGCGTGTGGCTGCTCTTCGGGTTCCTCCCAACCCCAACCCAACCAACCAACCAACCATACATCAGGCTTGTTTTAGTCTGAATTTCTGTCAAATTTATTGATAAAATCAGATTTTGTACTAAACTTTGGCACTTGTTGCCTAGATTTCAGTGTAGAGTGTATAAAACGATCACGGGGGCCAATAATTTTAAAAGATGCCTCTGTCACCAGTTTGACGGTTCTCTCGACTGCCACGGGGTGAGAGGGAAATTCACTAAATTTCCATACCTCTGCAGTGTAACCCAACAGCCCTTTTATGAGTGCTTCGTTAGAAACTGAACAAAGAACTGGTGGAACAGTCAAGGTAATAGTCTTCCAGTTAATAATATCGTAATAATTATTAGCTTTGAAATTCCGCTTTAGCACCTTTCCATTACAGTGTCAGACTCTGCTTCTCTGACTGCCAGAAGACGGCGAAGGGCCAACTTTCTGACATCTATCCGTTCGTCAGTCATCATACTAAGGAGAATGTTTTCTGGAAGAGCAAAGAAAGCATTCTGTTGAATGGATGAATCGACAACCTTTCGCAGTTTAGCAGGTAAGTATCTCGACCTTTGAATTGCAGCATAGAGATGGCGCGAGCCATCTTTGATTGAACTGTTGAATCTTATTGTGAACCACAAAGGTGAGTAAACTGTAAGTATGTACTTGACCCAATTCTTTATTTCCTTTGTTGGTTTGTCAGTAGAAATGTATAATCTCAGAATTCTATTTGCACAGGTGAGCCAGCGAGATTTGCACATGTTAGCTGGATGCATCGACGCTAAATCTGAGGAACATTGGCCGGAAATAACAGCTTCTTATGTTTTATAGAGATAACCTTGGTCTGTGCTAAGTTGGGTCGGATTAATAACCTCAGAAGGTAATTGGCAGGATGGAAAACTTTCAAATTTGACAACAGGCAACTTCTCACAATCAGGGAGCAGTTTATCATTGTCGCCATAGAATGTGTTCGAAAAGAGCACGAAATCGAAGTTCGTTGAAATGTAGAAGACAAACAACCCACTGTAATGGCCTACCTATTCTTTCTTCTAGTTTCCGAATGATTCCACCTTTCCAACCTGTGTTCGTGTTGGTGCCATCAGCACCGACAACTTCTAGATGTTCCAAATCAACTGAATTGTCTTGTAAATGTAGCTTGCGTCTCATCCTCAGCTGACTCGGAAGGAGAGGTGACGTGGCCAAATTAATGACAACCAGGTTCCGCTATAAGAGAAATATGTTCCTTTTTGACAGTGTCGCGGTAGTACTTTTCACCTTCGCTGACTTTGTCTCCAACACTTTTTTTTTTGAACGACTAATCTTGCATTTGTCAGTGACAAAGCTAGCCTGATCCTCTGTTATCAAACCTGCTTTTTTGGCATCCAGAAAAGCAGATGAAACAATCAAGGCCGCTGTTCTATCACTTACTCCAAATCTTTGGGCGGCAGTGTGTTCTAATACTAGTGTGTTTTGTTTGGTTTAAGAGGATGGAGGAGAAAATTCATCATCAGCATCATTTTTGGAAGAATCCATGGGCGACGCACCTACATTGTTGTCGTCTGTATAAGAGTCTGGCTCATAGTTGTCGCCTCGGAGTCGCCCTATACGAAATCTTTCAAATTGATTACACAAAAGAACATCCGGGTAAGTAGGTAACTGGGACTCAGAGAGATTGTACGGATATATGCCAAACACAGGACATTTCTGTTTAAATTTAAATTTAGATACAGACATTTTGAGTTCTGTGTTCTGTCAAGAGAATATAAGTGATAGCACTCGGCGAAATCAACGACAAGATTGAAGGAACTCGATCAAAAAATATTTATGTGGAGACCAGACCGAACATGTCGTATGGCGCAATGAAATGAATGTAAGTGATAGAACTCGGCGAAATTACCGATAAGAGTGAAGGAACTCGATGAAAAAATATTTGTGTGGAGACCTATCCGAAAGTGTCCTTTGGCGTAGGTGAATGAATGTGAGTGATAGCACTCGGCGAAATCAACGGCAAGAAGTGTGGCCGATTTTCACCCTACGCTGTGGGCGGCATTTCCGCTCGTATCTCGGGAACGGTTTGTCCTACGGCCATGATCACTTATACCATTTCGGTAGCAAATGACGTGACAAATAACTTTTGTTTTATACATTTCAATGCCGGAGTTGGGGTTGAAGATGCAATCCGATCTCATACCAAAAAGTTGCATTGGAATCAGGAAGTACTAAGGCAACTTTTCCGCATTATTAGGAATCCCGAATCGAAAAAAGTCCGGAATCGACCMACCCTAACCTACGCGTCGTGCATTATTAGGAGAGGGGTTGCTCCCAGTGCTCCTAATCAGAGTCCGCTTTTCAGCTGTCTCCGGTGTCATGCCGTCTTGAAGGATTCTAAGGTAAAACTTGAGAGTGGCTCCACTCATTCTCGTTCTGCGTGGATAATCGTGACCTCCTGGTCGTCCTGGCTCAGGGCATGCCCCATGATTCCACTTTTGTGAAACCACCCTCCTCTCCGCAGTCGATCCTGCTCTAGGAGGTTGTGGGAGCGGCGTTCGCACGGTTTAACGTGGTCGCTGCTGACACACTACGCTGAGTGCCGCTGCAGGAGGGCACGTCGTCGTTGGCGCGTGCGTGCTCTTCAAAGAATGCTCGTTCTTCCGGCGACAGGGCATCCAAGAAGCTAAACTTTCGTCTAGGCCCTGGGCCGCTCTTGCTTGCGGTACTAATGCTGCTGCAGCTGTTAGCCGTTGTTGTAGATGTTGATGCTCTGGTTGTTGTGGTTGATTCTTGGGAAGGGGAATCTAAAAGTCCGCTGCGCCAGAGCCCCTTGACGCAGGTAAGGCCACAAGGCGGCCCTGTGTTGGGAAGGCTCCATATGAATACAGCCGCATTTACTTCCTGGCTGCAGTTCATCCAATGGGCACGGGTCGCATAACCCCCTTAATTAGGAGGTGGTAGATCTTGGTCTTCGCGCACATGCAGCCTCTGTCAGTCCCCAGGAGAGATACTATGTAGCATCATCCCTGGTGGTTGGGAGATGCCGTGCTGTGCTGAGGTTTAAGCCCCTTCCACGACAAGGTGCCTACCATTCGTACACTATGTATAACTCAAGAACGGCTGAATGGATTTTGCTGAGAATTGGTGAATAGGTAGTTCAGAACCAGGGTAAGGACATTGGATACTTTTCATTTCTTTATACTAGAATGCAATACATCTCATAAAAACGAAAATTATATTTCAAATGATAAGTATTTGTTACAAATCATGTTTGTAAAAATCATTTCAGAATTTCCTTTCTTCAAAAAAAAAAAAAAAAAAAAAATCAAAAAACAATAATAAAAAAATACCTCACATCTTTATATATAAGAGAAAGTCGTGTTAGTTACACCATTTGTAACTCAAGAACGGCTGAACGGATTTGGCTGATAATTGGTGGGGAGGTAGTTTAGAGCCAGGGTAAGGACGTAGTATACTTTATATTTCTCTAATATGTTAGTAAATTAACTTTTTAGAACGCCACTTACCTTGTATGGAAAAAAATTAATATGCGTAAAGAAAAAAATGAGCGGAGGAACTTAAGTGGTGCTTGATGTTTGCGAGTTCGTAGCGATAATGCAAAAGAGACTGGTGCCTTGTCCGTCCGTCCTTCCTGTTCCTTTTTTGGTATGTTCTAATCGTGATGTTGTAGTATTTGTGTGCGTGTGATGTGGAATGTAATGATGATGTGGGGTGTAATTAAGATGTGGTGGTGAATGACGATGTGGTCTATGTAATGTGTGTGGTGTTGGAGTGTGATATTGTGAGGAGGGTCTGTGACTCATTTAGTCATCGCGGCCCCCCTAGACTACTGATTAGCCTAGGAGTCGCTGCAGCTGTTGCAGCGTTGCCACGACACTGCTAAGACCCGCGGATCGCCTTGCCTGGAGCCTAGGCTGTCGACGCCGAATCGATGTTCCAACCCGCTTATGCACTGCTCGACTTCCGGGTCAATGCTTTGTCGTGTGGCTGCGACGTATCGGTGGCGGATTCACATCGCGCGTCGCGGTGCGATGAAGCAGCGTGTGATGTGGTCTGTTGCAGATTTGGCACAAACCCCTCGACTCACACTCTTGAAGCCTATGCGTCTGCGATAGGCAGTTTAAACAGTGCCCATGTGCCTGGGTCACTTGCTGACGTTGTAACGGTCGCATTCCTCTAAAGATCCCACAGTGGTGCAGGCGATGTGATGATGAACGATTGCCTTTTACCGGTGCTGTTGCTGGGGTAGGCCTGGTGCGTTGCATGCTGGTAGCCGACCGAACGGGTGGCGTGGCTAACACTGGCGTATCTATGTCCATGGTAATCTACTATGGATAAAGGAGATTGTTAATTATAAATCTGTCATAATTAGATATGAGCAATCGTGCCACAATATGTGGCATGAATGGGTCGTCGTATCGATCGACTATTGGGATTAGTTTTCTTTGTTAATTGCTTGCGAAATATTAATTTTAACGGTTGGTATTAGCGCGTTTCTCGATTTTAAAAGTTTTTTTTAATTAGTTAATTATATAGCGGGAACATCGGATTGTTCTTTGCGGTTTTTTTCGGTTTTGTTTGTTAGACGGATTTTTCAATTTCTGCGTGTTGGTATTATTTCACGGATAATTTATTATGTGCATTTTCGGTGTTATCTGCGGTTGGTAAGAARCATAGTTTAACGAGCGGTCTCGTTAGGGTTCCGTTTTGAGTACGGAGGTCAACTACTCGTATGTGACCGTCGGAGCCATGACCAGCTTCTCTATGCGACCAAGCCGCCATTCTGTAGGGGGGAGACAGTGGTCATGTATTAGGACAAAATCTCCAAGCTTTGGCGCCTTTTCAGGAGTTTTTCATCGGTACCTTTTATGAAGGCGGCTGAAATCATGATGGAGAATTTTAATTCTTTCCCATTTATTTAGTAAGGAATGCGACTCCACGCCTGGCTCAGGTATGGCCAGAATGGGTGCTCCTTTGAGAAAGATCTGAGGGATCTTGCGAGAGTGTCCTCAATGGCTGTGAATTGAGAACGGCTTCAATACGAATTAATAATTAATAATAAAGTGGGATTTAAAGCTTTTTACCGCTGATTCCCATAAACTCAGTGGCGGATTAAGTATTTTGCCGCCCTAGGCCCTGTCTAATTAGCCGCCCTTTTTAGAGGATGAAAATTTATTTCTTTGAGTCCATTCATTATAAAAATTTTGTGAATTTCTAAAATCCGTTACATAATTTTGTGGTAAACCGTTTATAGTTATAAAATCTCGTGTTTCATCATTTATATTCCATAGAAAAGGATCACCACTCAATTGAAACATATCATTTGTTGATTGACTTTCTTCCGCATTTTCTAATGAAAGAAATGTTGACGACGTTTTGTTTGTATTTGTATCTTGCAATAAASGAGGATTCGATTGTATTTGTTTGGTATCTTGTGCTGACGTGTCATCTAATCCCGGCTAAACACCAAAAAATCTTTTAGCCACGGACATTAATTCATTCATATTTGAAATTAAAATTTTCCCTGATTRGACAAAAAGATTTAAAAAAATTCAATTCTCAATATTTCAAATACTTACTTTCTCTAAAAGTTCAATTTATGAAAAATTATTTTTAATCTTCTTTTTAGAGTTATATTAAAAAAAATAAAAACACTTGCAAGTGTATCAAAATACTTACGTCCGATGAACCTGATGCTTGCTGATCTTCACTTACAAGTTTTTCTGATCTTGTCATAAAATTAGATATTTTTGGAATTTGATTCAGTAAAGTTTCTTGTTTTGATGATTTTTCTGATTTCCTTTTACGATATTCCGCACCGCTCAATCTTTTTCGATAATMACTCATTGCTAATAAAAAAATTCAGAGAACCTCGACAACTTAGTTAAAAAAAATGGGTAACTCAAAGTACTTTTACACTTGAACGGCTTTCATAAAACTGAAATAATTTATGCGTTGTATTATGCGTAAAACAAAGCAAAGTCAAACCTCTGTCAATACATACTGCGCGCAGCGATCTTGTTTTCTGTGCGACTCGCGAAATACGAATTTATTTGCGAAAAACGGTACTTTTTT
>NW_017537433.1:64482-70090 GCF_001853355.1 Bactrocera latifrons
ACGTTGGACAACACTGGTCTAGTCATAAGTACTGTTCAATAAGTTCCGTTATTTCGCAGCGCGTGTTTTTTGTATCAGTTTGTTGAAATATTGCATTCTTTAGAGGTGGTCATTCAAATGGCACATTTTTTGAAAGTGAATATTTGTTTGCAAAAAAATATCAGACGTGACTTTTTATTACGAATTAAGGTATTGTCGTTACATTATATCAGATTTAAAATTTTGACATTCTAAAAAATGCCGCCCCCCAAATAGTGCCGCCCTAGGCCCGGGCCTCACGGGCCTAGGCGGTAATCCATCACTGCATAAACTACCCATATGAGGAGCGCTTGGAGGGATGAACTGCCAGTTAATGATTTGGGGAGCGTACTTTTGTACAATCTCAGGTGAAACCAGTTCGATAAAGTCCAGAAACTGATTTTCAGTGGCTCATGAGTCTTGACGGATAACCACGTCGTCCGTCGAAGCGAGCAAATGCCGCAAGAAAAGCCTCTTTTGTCAGATTGGTCGAGGTGTACCTTTTTTTTATAACTCATAGTGCGGATATTGACTCATTAGTGTATGAAAACTGGTCAGATATCGCATTCCATTGTATCCCCAAAGTTTTCGTTGTGCTTTCCTTTTCGAATTTAAGGAAATTAGTGTCTAATAGATTTTCTTTAGGTATATTTTTTCACATATTAGGGTGGTTCGCCGTTATCTTTTTCAACGGAAATCCTGCTGTATTAAGCGCTTGCGTCTATTGTGCTAGTGACTCGTATGCCTGTGGAAGACTGTGGCTTCCAGAGAGAATGTCGTCTACATACGTTTGTGTTTTCAACACTTGTGCTGCCAGAGGAAATTCTGACTTTGTGTCTTCTGCCAGTTCGTGAAGTGTACGAATGGCTAGGTATGGGGCACAGTTTACACCAAAGGTAACTGTTTTTAATTTAAAATCGCGCAGTGGACTATTTGGAGATTTTCGGAAAATAATTCGCTGAAAATCTTGATAATCTTCATGTACGACTATTTGTCGATACATTTTTCCATTGAAAACGTATTTGTATATACGCTAGTTTAGTATTTGGAGAATTAAATCTGGCTGAAGCGTTGGTACCGTAAATAAAATATCATTTAGGGAATTCCCCAAACTTGAGGATTTTGATGCAATAAAGACAACTCTTACCTTTGTGGTGTTTTTGTCTGTCTTTATTACTGCATGATGTGGCAGGTAAAATGAATAGTATTTACTTTTAATAATTTTTTCGCCAGAGCTGACTTCCTCCATGTGGTCTAAATAGAGGTATTCTTCTAAAATCCTGTCGTATTCTGGTTTTAATTCGCCTTTTTAAAGTAGGTTTTTTTCCAATACTTAAAAACTGTTGGATAGCAGAGATGCGAGAATGACCTAAGGCGAGTGTGTGGGGAAATTCTGGCTTTAGTGGTAGTGGGAAGTCTACTCTCGGTTGTGAAGTAGGCGCAATTGCTTTAATTAATTTCAATTAATCGGAGATCATAGCTTTCGTCTCTTCGTACTGGTCTAAGCAGTTTTCATATTTGGAGCATGCTGAAGATTTGAAATTTTCAGGTAGATCTGATTCGTCAGATTCTACAATTGCGTCATACGCAGCTTGGAGACGTGTCCGAAATTGCTTAGATTTTCTTTTTTAACTTGTAGTACCGATTCAGAATTGTCTTCAATTGGTGAAGATGAAAATCGAGTGCAGTATCGAATTAGACTGTCACAGAAATAGCTTTGTATATAATACAGAGAATAGAAAACTCTTTTGTACGCAAGAGTTTCAAAGAGAATCAATAAAACCAATGGGTTTTAGATAACCGAACTTTCAAAATATTTTCGTATATATATATTATATGTACTTATGTGTTTGGACGCGAACTCTTTTGCGTAAATAAGGGTTTTGAATGAAATTAATATACCAATAACGCGTTTAATTGTACATGAAACCGAAAACTCTTGTAGGTTAATAAGTGTTTTTCAAACGAACTACGTAAATTACGCATGCTCAGTATTTAGTTCAATTAGGTTTAATTTGGTTTTAATTATTTAGTAATAAGCGCAGAAAATTTATTTTTTCTATATGCATATATGAATATGTATATATATATTTTGTATGTATATATGTATATATAATATTTATTTATTATTATTATTATTTTTTTCTTTTATATATAATATATATATTTTGTGTCCGTAATTCCTATAGGGTATACTTATAAGCGGATCTTTGTAATTATCGTATGTGCTAGTGAGAGCTCGTTTAGAGATCAGAGCACTTTTTACATATGTATCTATTAGGCTTTTATATGCAATCCTGCTTGTTTTTGACGGTCAAAGTACAAGGGGTATTGCGAGATGGATGCCAAAAATGGACTTTGAAGCGATATTCATGCAGTGTGGTGAGTTTTATATTAACCCGCGTAATTTTTGTTTGTTTTCCCAAATTTTTTTACCGTGAGAGAAGATATACCATATGTATATGTCAATGTATGTGAAAATAATCAAATATGTATGGAACAATTGATTTCAAATAGGCATATGTAAACACAAATTACATCCTATTACAATAGAATGTGTATATATGTATGTTCGTATTATATTAATTTTCCTCTTTTTTTTTGTTATAATTTTTCGCTTTTGTTATAGTTCTGTCTTGGCTTGCGATTTTTAATGGCAATCCTGCTTACTGCTTTAAAAAGCAGAAGGGGTATTGCGGGAAAATAGTCCAAATAGATACTTGAATTTGTATGTATATTGTGATATGTGTGTATGTACACAAATGTATAATCGCATGAAAACTCAGCAATAATATTAGTAAAGTGATAAGTATGCTTTTTTTTCGAATATCGGTTTTTTCCGTTTACTCCGTTAAGGGACTGGGAAATATAATACAAATAAGTTTTTATTTTTTTTTATTGTACTGGCATCCGTTTTTTAGACCTGCTTGAACGGGTTTTTCTGGTTAGCCAGTCCAAACATACATATATAAGTTAACAAAATAAATATTTGGTTATACAGCGTACTGTAGCATGTAAGCTTAAGAATGCTCAGGAATGCTGGTACACAATTTGGCAAACGCATTGCGCCACTTTACCGCTACCCGACGTCTCGCTCTGCCGGCGCTGAGAATATTAAGTTGGTGATAGCATAAGCTTAGATTTAAGTTTCACTTTTAATTCGGCTGTTCTTTAAGTTAGTTGTACATCGCCCCAACAACTTAGAAATTAAAGTTAAGCAAGCATTTTTTGTACAGTCTAACAAAATGTTTAAATAAAAACTAAAAATAAAACTTAAAATAAGTTAACTGGCGCCCAACGAGTTGGAGAACCACACATACATCCTGAAGGAACCTGCAGTAGAATTATTATCCTAGCCGAATTAATCGTCCATCTAATCTTTTACCCATTCTTGAGGAAGAAAAGCGTGCGAGAAAGTGGCCATCGGGGGAACCCTAGTAATGACGGAAAGGATTAAACGGGACACTTCTTCCAGTCATTCACGTTTGTAAGATGTTAGTTTTAAGAATTATAATAATTAACCAATTAAGTAAAAAGTGTTAAAAAGAATGTTATTTTATATCAATAACGAAACATGTGAATAAGTTGTTTATTTCACAAAAAAGTGTAGGTTCTTAGTTCAACACAAAAAAAAAATTAATATAGTTAAAATGAAAAATGAGGTAAAACTTAGATATTACTAAAAACTTAACAAAAAAGAGAGGAAAAAAAGTTCCTATTCTTATATACCGTTTTCCAAACAAAAAAATTATCTTTTACCAAAAACGAAAAATTAGAATCAGTTGTTAATTTCACAAAAAGTGTATGTAAAAGTGTATTCTTAGTTGAACACAAAAAATTAATATAATAAAAATGAAAAATGAGGTAAAAGTTAGTTATTACTAAACAAAAAAAAAAAAGTTCCTATTATATACAGTTTAAAACCAAAAACTAAAAAAAAATATTAAAAAAATCCCATTTTCTGACACAACTTACACGCGCAAAAATATATATGTATTTATGAATACTTACTGGCAAAAAATTATTAGTTAAAATAAAAAAGGTGCTATCCTACTACTTATTTAGATTTATTAAGAAATATAAAATGAAATTCAATATAACACAAAAGCAAATTTAGCTAACGAACTATAATAATATCCTATAAAATAATCCTTATAATAAAATAAAATACAATTATAAATTCAAATTATAATATTATGTTAAAAATCAACAACAAAATCAATCTGCGATTTACCACCTTCGGGGGTACCCTCCGGTTCTTGTAATAAATAACAATATAACCTTAAAAAAAGTTAATAAAATAAAAATATATAATCAAATAAATAATCAAAATGACTAACCCAAACAACCTTATTCGTCCACCAATAATAAATATACCATCCGTACCCTCTCYTGCTAATAYACCAAYTATAGAGCAAGTAAACGCRACACCAGAATTAGAAGCTCTGATTACAAGAATAGTGAGAAATGTATGCCTCACCGAGGACATCAGACAAACTAATCATAACGAACTTAACTGTACAGATGAAGTAATTAACAGCGAATATAGGCATAATATTGACGAACTAGACGAGGTTCCTGACGTAGTTCGCTGCCTCAGAGAATTTTCGGGAAATCTAATCGAATACAGTTCTTGGAGAAGAGCGTAGATAGAATTTTAAAGTTGTATGAACCTATCAGAGGAACAGCTAAATATTTTGGTATTATAAATTCTATAAGAAATAAAATTACGGGAACTGCTTATAATGTTTTGAAGTTGAATAATAATACTCCACTAAACTGGAACAGTATTTCACGTTGTTTGACTCTGCATTATGCAGATAAGCGGGGTCTCGGCACACTTGAGTTCCAAATGATTACTCTCGTTGATGGCCACAAAACGGTGGAACAATTCTATCAAACCATGTATGAACATTTGTCTCTTATTTTGAATAAAATTTCGTGTATGGATATTGGAAGTGAATCCATGAACGTCTTATTAGGCACATACCGTGATAAGGCTTTAGATACTTTTATCGGGGAATGTTTAGTATCGCGCCGGTTAAATATCGTTTATGGAGAAAAACAGGGTCGGGCTATCCCCACTCCCGACCCCTTATTGGAAAGAGGAAGGATCGAACTTTTTAATAAACCCTCCCTCGACCCCCTAGATCCCCTATGGACCTGTAGGGAAGCCTTTGAAAATGACCAAAAATCAATGTCTTTGCTCATTTTTCCATACAAACTGAAACCAATGCAACCCAGCCAACATTTTGGTATGGACAAGAAATCAAAATAAAGAAAGCCAACATGTTTCAGTGCAATGTATATACGTATATAATTGCATCCATCCTTCGGCCGCGCTTCAAAAAAATAACCCTGGTCGATCCAACACCGGGGTGTTCAGGGTTCTTCGCGTAGAACTTCCTTCTGTACTGGCGGCCTTCGGCCGCGCTTTAAAAAAATAACTCTGGCCGGTCCAACACCGGCTACGCCATCCACAGTATTTTTGCATTGAACACCTTTTCCTGCACAGTATTTTAGCATTTCATTCCTTTCCGTACTAGCGGCCTTCGGCCGCGCTTTAAAAAAATAACCCTGGCCGATCCAA
>NW_017537433.1:75870-81319 GCF_001853355.1 Bactrocera latifrons
CTTCCCAATTAAGGGACCGGACATTCCAGGTGCATGCCCTCAATTCGTAGTCCTTATTTCGTTTGCCATGGTCGTCATTAAAAAAGTGGTCTCTCATCCGAGGCTGTTGTTTGTTGCGTTGTCATTGGGGTGGTTTTTTTACGTGGCGGGTCCCAAACCCAGTGCACAACCCTATGCAGGGAATGTTTCGCCTTCTCACTTTAGCTCACCTTCAAACGGATGTTCTTAGGCTACCCAGAGGATACTTGGTCAAGGACCGGAAGTCGTGTTCTGCTTGAGTCATATGTAAAAGAATCATTTCTGGCCACTCCCAAGTGAATGGCGATCAGAAAACTTTTCTCACTTGCGTGAACTTTTACACATGACTCATCCATTACGTGTCTTAAAATCAGATCTAAAATATGATGTTGACAGCCCACATAATGCGGTGAATGTAAGCCTTTTGTTGAAAAGTATTTTTGGAGTGAGATAACAACTCCATTTTTATGTCTTGTATTGACGGTTGTTGAATCACACACAATCATT
This sequence comes from Bactrocera latifrons, assembly GCF_001853355.1. Classification (NCBI taxonomy): domain Eukaryota; kingdom Metazoa; phylum Arthropoda; class Insecta; order Diptera; family Tephritidae; genus Bactrocera; species Bactrocera latifrons. The sequence goes on from NW_017537433.1 coordinate 76,396, forward strand.
TTGATGGATATTTACGTCTATATAGTGACGTTGCCTATGACTCCAATACCACTAGCCAAAGTAGAGTTCTACATGATGGATTTGCTGTTAACACAACTCACTTAACATATGCCATACATTTTCGATTGAATTCAGATCTAGTATTTGCCTGCGCCATACATTTTCGATTGAACAGTTGAAAATTATCGAGAACTTCCTTGATGCCTTCAAATATGGTTGAACTTCTTCCATTATCAAGATCCAAAACCGCCAATCTTATATCGCTGAACTCATGTTTTATCACCACGGCCTGTATTTCTCTTTTACCGAATTTCTTCGGATCGAAATGAAGACACCAAATATTATTCTTGAGTGAAGTCTTATAATCTTCTTCCAAACGTTCTACTGCTTTTTTTGCTGCTTTTAAAATTCCTGGTTGTGTTGGTGTTGTTATATTAACTCCTGATTTCGCCAATTCTTTGCATATTTTAGCAGCATTTTTGGTGGTCACATTGGCAGTTGTTACTATTTTCACTGCTGCCTTTGTTGAACAATTCGCTTGTTTAAGCCTTGAAGGTACTTCAAATTATTCATAATTCGGGACACAGCAATCATCGTTCGCGTCGCTTAATGATATTGAAGATATTGATGAGTTTAATATACTATTATTTTTGACGGAGGTATTTTCTTTCATTTTAAAAGCTATGGATGGGTGAAGCTTTACATCCTTAGTAGTTGTGTACCCAACTTCTCCGCTCGTTCTTATTTGGAGTTCATACAGCTCTTTATCTTCAGTACCAAGCCACATACCGTTTTTATTCGTTACATCAAATAATTTGTTGAATGAGATTATCATGTTTGTTGCACTGCATTTTTTTAACGATTTCTGGTATGTTTCTATGAGTTTTTGTATTTTGCGTTCAAGGGATACTTTTTCCAATAATCTTGCACCTCTTCACTTTGCTGTTTTCAATTTTTGCCAATGCATTGTATCTTCCAATTATAGCGGCCTGCTTCGGAATTTTGCACAATTCAGTTAAACATTTTTCAATGTTTACTATTTCACGACTTTTCGTTGTCCTTTTTTTAAAAGCAACTAAATTATTTGTCCACACTTTTGAATTATTAGGAACATCTTTTTCACTCTTTTTAAAAGACATTATGTTTTTGATGTTAAATAGTTATTTGTCCACATTAAATAGCTTTCGCGATGCTGGCTAAACCAAGACTGGCAAAGAGTAGCAATATAAAAACAATGAATACAAAACGAATTGAATTATGTGTGGAATACAATGCTCGCGACAGACTGCAAAAGACATCTGCCAAATATTAAAATACACACGTTCTTATGGGCGGACCTATTTTGACAGCTGCACGACTACACGACGGCAGGCCGACAGTTGTCGTTCTCGCTAACTTCAATTTTATCCTAYATTTGCCAACGACAGTAGGACGACAGTAGCGTTGACAGTGGAATGGAAGATAGAGAGATGAGGTAGAGTGGTGATGCCACTAATATGTAAAATGTAAAATTACTCAAAGCTCTAACAAAACTGACGTTATTTTACAAATAAAAGCATAAAATAGCTCTGTTACATCATTTATAATAACAATTGATAATTTAAAACAAATAGATTTACCTATTTACTTATTTTTTGCCTTAAAATTTCACTTTGAACGAAATATTAAAATATCATTGAAGTGCAAGGTATTAGTATGTCCACAACGAAATTGTGTACATGCAAAATGGACAACTGCGTGGGTTTGTGTACATGCCGGCCATTGTTATGTTGCTGCCTTCTCACAAACGTTCTTGTAGTAGGATTCACAACGCCATTTTCAGTTCACTGTVGTGCTGCTGCAGTCTGTCGCTAGCATTGTGTTCCACACATGAATTGTGAAATGTTACAGTTAGTCGATACATATCGCATATTTAAGTTACGTGAGGAAGAGAAGCAACGACAATGAATACAAAAGCAATTGGATTACTGGGAAAATATTACAGTTAGTCGACGCATATCGTAAAGTTTTGTTGTGTGGTTTTGCGTTCTTTTACGTATTTGATAATATTCGGTGATGCTTTTTTTTCTATTTATGGGTGTATTATTTTTTTCACAAAATGTAGAAATATTTCTTCTATTAGTAAAAACGCAGTTAATATTTTTTCAACATTGCTCATCATGTATGGCCATGTAAATTTTTTTTTTTGAAAAAATTGTTAAAAGTTATACCCCTATTACCCATATCCTATTTCCTTGAAAGATGAAGTTGAAAAACAAATACAGGAACTTCTTGATAATAACATAATTCGACCTTCACGGTCTCCTTATAACTCTCCGGCATGGATAGTAATAAAGAAAATTGATGCTTCAGGAAAGAAAAAATATCGACTCGTTATTGATTATAGGAAACTCAATACCGTCACCATTCCTGATCGTTATCCCATATCCGACATCAGTAACGTACTTTCAGAACTAGGAAAAAGTAAATTATTTACCGTGATAGACTTTAAAAGGGGATTTCATCAAATACCTCTAAAAGAGAATATAAAAAACGGCTTTCTCCGTAAGACACGGAAAATACGAGATCACAAGACAACCATTCGGTCTCAAAAATGCACCATCAATTTTTCAACGTGCACTCGACGATATATTACGTGAGTACATTGGGAAAATATGCTATGTATACATTGACGACATAATTGTATTTAGTGAAGATACCGAATCCCATTTCCAAAATATCGAAACCATATTTCGAAATTTACAATACGCTAATATGAAGGTGCAAATCGACAAATGCGAAATCTTGAAAACAGAAGTTGAATTCTTTGGTTTTATTGTATCCCAAAACGGTATACGAACCAACCCAAAAAAAGTAGAGTCGATTAAAAACTTTCCCTGTGCAAGAACCATAAAAGACCTCAGGTCATTTTCTTTTTTCATAAAAGATTACGCCAAATTGACGAAACCCTTGACATCCCTTTTAAGAGGGGAGGAAGGACGTATATACAAAAGACTTTCTAGTAGGAAATACATTAACCTTTCCGAAGAAGCCATCGATGCATCAAAAGGTAAAAAATTCTCTATTGTCGGAAGAAGTTATGCTATCTTATCCCGATTATAATAAGAAATTTCACTTAACGAAGGACGCATCAAAATACACTATTGGCGCAGTATTAACACAGGAAAATAAACCCATTATATTCATTTCGAGAACCCTAAATAAAACAGAGGAAGCATATGCCACTAACGAGAGAAAAATGCTAGCTATTATTTGGGCTCTGAAATGCCTTCGAAACTACTTGTACGGGACTGCCAAAGTAGAGATCTTTACAGACCATCACCATTAACATACGCGTTATCTAACAAAAATTCTAATTCTAAAATGAAGCGATGGAAATCAATTTTAGAAGAATACCATTACTAACTACAGTACAAACCCGGAACTATGAATAAAGTTGCAGATGCTTTATCTCGTCCCCTTCGCAATTCACATATCAACTCTATGACGCTGACCCAGAACAGCGACGAAAGCTCCTCTCAGAATTTGATACCATTTGCCAATGTACCCCTTAACGTATTCAAAAACCAAATCATTCTCAATGTAGGAAATAATACTAACTATAAGTTTGAAATTCCATTCCCAACCTATCATCGTCACATAGTAACTGACGTAACTTTCAACGAAGAAAAATTAGCCAATACCCTTAAATCATATTTGAACCCATAGGTGACTAATGGCCTTATGACAGACGAACGAATACTAGGTATGATACAAAAGACTTTTGCCCATCGTTTCAACAGATACAAAATACAGTTCACTAGAAAGTTAGTGAGAGATTTAACAAATTCAGCCGATCAAAATACGGAAATTATTAATGAACACAATCGTGCCCACCGAAATTGCGAAGAAAACAAGTTGCAAATTCTAGAAAAGTTTTATTTTCCAGAAATGAGAGCCAAGATTAAAAAAATCGTGAAACAGTGCAGAACATGTAAGGGGTAAAAGTGTATGTTCTATGTTTTTTCTTCTATTCTGTGGCCTTCTCTTCTTTCTCCTCGTTTGTTGGTAGTGCGCAGGTCTCTGTGATGTCCAGATGTTTAGGTTCACCGTTTATACATATATGTACATATATACATATATTTTTTTTGTAAACGGCCTTTTTTATTCACTTAATCACCGCTTTATTTTTTTTGTTTTTACATAATTTTTTTTCCACGTTTATATATGTATGTATATTTTTTTTCTTTAATCAGCACCGTTGTTTTTTTTCTTCCAAAATTTTTATTAAAAAGTTTTTTATTTATTTTTATTTCATTTTTTTAATTTTTTTTTATTCTATTTCATATCACCACTAGTGCCGTTCGATTTACCTTGTACGGGAAAAAATTAATATGCGTAACGAAAAAAATGAGCGGAGGAACTTAAGCGATGCTTGATATTTGCGAGTTCGTTGCGATAATGCAAAAGAGATGGGGCCTTTTCCGTCCGTCCCTTTTGTTCCTTTTTTGGTATATTGAAATCGTGATGTTGTAGTACTTGTGTGCGTGTGATGTGTTGAATACAATGCTCGCGACAGACTGCAAACGACATCTGTTAAATATTAAAATACACACCTTCTTATGGACGGACCTATTTTGATAGCTGCACGACTATACGACGGCAGGCCGACAGTTGTCGTTCTCGCTAACTTCAATTTGATCCTATATTTGCCAACGACAGTAGGACGACAGTAGAGTTGATAGTAGAATGGAAGATAGAGAGATGAAGTAAAAGTGGTGATGCCACTAATATGTAAAATGTAAAATTATTCACAGCTCTAACAAACTTGATGTTATTTTACAGATAAAAGCATAAAAAGGCTCTGTTACATCATTTGTAATAACAATTGATAATTTGAAACGGATAAATTTACCTATTTACTTATATTTTGCATACAAAATTT
>NW_017537433.1:81942-83977 GCF_001853355.1 Bactrocera latifrons
AAAAAAAGAAACTAAAAAAAACCTCACATCTATATACATATATAAAAGAAAGTCGTGTTAGTTACACCATTTATAACTTAAGAACGGCTGAACGGATTTTGCTGAGAATTGGTGAGGAGGTAGTTTAGAACCAGGTTAAGATAATAGGATAYTTTTCATTTCTTTATATTAGAATCCAATACAACTCATAAAAACGAAAATTATATTTCAAATTATAAGTATTTGTTAAAAATCATGTTTGTAAAAATCATTTGAGAATTTCCTTTCTTCAAAAAAAAAAATGACGAAAACTATAAAAACCTCACATCTATATACATATATAAAAGAAAGTAGTTTTAGTTTCACCATTTATAACTCAAGAACGGCTGAACGGATTTGGCTGAGAATTGGTGAGGAGGTAGTTTAGAACCAGGTTAAGATAATAGGATACTTTTTATTTCTTTATATTAGAAACCAATACAACTCATAAAAAGAAAATTATATTTCAATTTATAAGTACTTGTTAAAATTCAGGTTTGTAGGAATAATTTGAATATCTCATTTCTTGAAACAAAAACAATTAAAAAAAACTCACATCTATATATATTAAAGAAAGTAGTGCACCATTATAACTCAACTCACCATTTATAACTCAAGAGCGGCTGAACAGATTTGGCTAAGAATTGATGAGGAAGTAGTTTAGAACCAGGGTAAGGACATCGGAAACATTTTATCTCTTTATATAAAATTTAAACAGCTCATAAATACAAAAATTATATTTCAAATAATGAGCATTTGCTCAAAATTCATGTCGGTAGGAATAATTTGAATATTTCATTTCCTCACAAAAAACAAAAAAAAGCAATATAGAAATCACACATCTATATATTATAAAGAAAGTCGTGTTAGCTACACCATTTATAACTCAAGAAGAGTGAACGGACTTGGCTGATAATTGGTGGGGAGGTAGTTTAGAACCAGGGTAAGGACATAGGATACTTTGCATTTCTTTATATCATCTATATATATAAAAACAAGTCGTGTTAGTTACACCATTTACAGAGAACGTATAATATAGAGAAGGTCCAACTACGGTCAAGCGTGTGAACTGTCAAGAGCCATGAATTTTCTATTAGTGGATTTCACCACTTTTGGCTCGGCAAGAGAAACTTTAACAGAAATGAGTGAACAGAGCTGAGAATTCAATGAAAATTATGCTCAGGAATATATATTGCTTTTACAGACGCCTGTTGGCCTTTTGGCTAATAGTTTTATACGTTTACATGCTATCATATCAATTGATATGAATATGATTTTGCGAATTTTTATGAATTCATGCAAAATTGATAACATTATTTTTAATTTTTGCAATTTTCCAAGCAATTTTTGTAGTTAATGGTCAAATGAAAGACTACTTTTTTAATATTTCTTATCTATGATAATGTAATATAATTTCATATGTATGCATATATTTGCTACATATGTATGTACATATATCATATATTATGATAATATCCTAAAAAACTTAATATATTACAATAATAATATATACATATAAATCACACCTTTTATCATTTAAAACTTTCATACGCATCTTTCCTGCAGGTATGTACATACACATGTAAGTACAAATCAATTTCAAGATATTATCATTTATCAGTAACATAATATGCGCGGGCTGCTCTACCCTGCAAAAAGTGAGTCCAGTCTTAGACTGCATAAAAGACAGTCTTTCGTTGACTTACTACCGGACCAAGTCTAGACCAATCTCATGTAAAATCATAGGACCAATTTACATGGAGCATGTCCTAGGCTTGGTCTACCATTCTACCATTTATGCCGTCGATAGTCCAGACCAAAGATAGACGGTTTGGTCTATGCATAATACAGCCAGATGCTAGACCAAGTGGACTGTACAAATAGTGCATATTCTGGTCTATATATATTGCAGACCAAAGTAGATAGGTATTATGCAGTCCGATTGGTCTATGCATAAGACAGTCTCATTGATAGACCAATCGACCTGCACAAAAGCTATTTACTTTGGTCTATGCAT
>NW_017537433.1:86502-88287 GCF_001853355.1 Bactrocera latifrons
CTCGAAATTCCTTCAATTTTTTGTATTTGGTTTTGTAAACCAAAATATATTAAATCACCAGGAGATACATCTTTTGTTGATATTTTTTCCAAGTTTACTTGCATCAAAGTARACGGACTTAACGGAACATCTAATCCACTTTCATTTAAAATTTTCAAAAGTGCACGCAGATTTTTATAAGATATTCTTGCATCTAATTGCCATTTCCTAATTTTTTCAAGGAATGTTCTTGCATTCGGAATTTCGTCATGAATTTCACAATTAAAACTGTCTTCAATTGTGTTTTCAAAAATGGCGTCATGACGCTCTTCTACCGCGTCATTTGGATTTTCGCTACCACTTAAAAAATATTCATCACGCTTCCTCTTCACTAATCTTCTCATGTGCCTTTTAGAATAACTCATTTTTTATTGATTATTTTAATTTAATTATATAAATTATAGCAATTACACTTAAATTTTTATAAATTTTTGTTCAACACTCACAATTCAAAACGACACGTGTTCACTTGCAGCCTTTGTTCTTTTTTGTGCTCATTAACATAACAAGTGAATATACGAGTATTTAGTCGTCATTCGGCAATGCAAAACTACATGCCACCATCTAATCACATTGGTCTAGATAAAAAGTAGATTTTTCTATCTATCTTTATACCACTGATTTTGTATTATAGGACCAATGCTTTTTGCAGGGACATTGCCAACCAAATAAGGTATACACAAGCCTACATACATATAAACATATCTGTATACACATGTATGTATGTCGCCCGCGGAAACTTCAAATATTGTTCTACAAGAACAACAATTGTCTTAAACATCCTTATATGCGTACACATGTAAATATGTCTCCCGCATATGTACCATATTATATTTTTATTTTTAACTAACTATAAATATCTAATATTTGTAATTCTGAAATATTTTTACGCAGCTGCGTTGATATGTATGCAAGCACAAACATACATATGTATTTTCGCTAGTTTGTAGGTAAAGTTATAAAGGGGCAAGGGAAGCGGTATCGGTACAGCTCCGATTTTCTACCATTGACTTTTTGACAAAGTTTGGTTGTCCGTGACAGCGGAGTTTTTATATGAAACAATGTGTGTATATATTTACATACAAAGTTGTGTCTAGACAAATTTACACACATAATGCGAATGATTGTTTCAAATTTGTTTACATGAACATAAAATTACATATGTATGTACATACATATTTGAATATGCGAGCATACAAATTAACGACCTATTGATTACAAAGTGGAAAAAATGCATTTTATGGTCAAACGACCTTTATTGGTTGAATCCAAATTAACAACTAACTAATTTACAATTAAACATATTCTTAATATTGCTTAAATCTACTTGCGTCAGCACTTTTGGTTAACGTTCGCTTATGCGACGCATGGCGGATGTTGTTCCCAATTGTTTGTTTCTGCTGACTAAACGTCTGGAATACTTGATATTGGAAGATAGTTGACGTCGGCGGTTATTTGTTTATTGGCAACATTTCTCGTGTTAACTTACATATGGTTTTTAAAATCTGTTCACATGTACACATAATTATATGCATATGACCTTTAAGATTTTATTAAAACTTCAAATACCCAAAGTTAATAAATACATATGTATATAAATATATAACTCAAAAAACATATATTAATTATAATTATATTAAATAAATATGTATTTAAGTCATAATACAAATATGACTTAATTATACATTTCAACAGATTTAATGGAATTCATCATTAAATGGGTCAAATTGCACTTATGTACATACA
>NW_017537433.1:88932-93426 GCF_001853355.1 Bactrocera latifrons
TATAACCCTATATCTGACTCTTTTAGTTTTAGGACTTACAAACAACCGTTATGTGAACAAAACTATAATACTCTCTTTAGCAACTTTGTTGAGAGAGTGTAAAAAGCTTAACTGGCGCCCGAGCTAAAAAAAAGCTATCAATAATAGAGGAAGAAAGGCGCCCTAGTAGCGTAAAGCAAACGGGAAGCACTAGTTGCTAGCTAACTCTATTCGCGAGTGTCTAAATAAGTGAAAAACTAAAAACGACAAAGTGTTATCTGTTAATTAAGAAATTTATGACAATGTGTATAAAAACGCGGAGATATTATGAATAAAATTTAAAGTAAAACTAAAAACGACACGTGTAACAAATACCAATCAACTGAAGAAACGCGTGCACAAGTGAAAGAACGAACAAAGCTATAATACAAACCTAACAGAGTGTGAAAACTAAAAAATATCGAAAGATTGCTTAAGAAACTAAATCTGCAAACAGTTAAGAAAAAAACGCCACAGAAAGCAAATAAAAATACGGAAAAAACATGAAAACAATGGAAAAAACACTGCATTAGTTAAAAAATAAGCAAGAACTTTGCGTAAAACAAGAGAAAGAAAACAGCAATAAAAATTTGAAAAAATAAAATAAAATAAAAATTGTATGCAACCACCACAACAACAGGAGTAACAACAACAACGAGAATTAATACAACAACAACAGGACTAACAACAAGCATTAAAACAACAACAACACCCACACAATAAACACATACTGCTCATAGTAGCAGCAAAGACAACATAATCCCCAACAATCCTGTAAGTGGAAGCAGCTTATAGTAACTAAGTACTTAGACATTGCATTGAGAATATTAATATATTATTATACTAAGAATATTTAAAATATATAAATGGCGAACCCTAATAATTTAATCACCTAATACTCCTCAGACATCCCAAAATGCACAATTGAGCAGGGACGACTTGTCCAGGCTCATAGCTAGTATAGCTTCAGACATAGTAAAGACTCAGGGACCGCAAGTGGTACATGCGGCATTACACCCAAATGCAATTGCAACCGACATTACGGATCAAACAATAGACATAGAACATAGGAAAAACTTAGGCGAATTGGATAGAATACCTGACATCGCAAAATGTCTAAAAGAATTCTCTGAATTCTGAGAATTCAACTCGTGGAAAAAACGGATAACGGCTTTTAGCTATATATGAACCTCAAAAGGGGACACCGAAGTATTACGGAATTTTAAGCGTAATACGGAACAAAATAATAGGCAATGCCGATGCGGCATTGGAAGCATACAATACGCAACTTGATTGGCAATCAATTACCAAATGTCTAATTATGCACTGGGGGTAACAAGCGTGGCTTGTCAACATTAGAATATCAAATAACCACATTGGTCCAAAGAAATGGAACAGTTTCAGATTTCTATCAACAGGTGTATAGCCACCTTTCATTGATACTAAATAAATTAAATTGTCTCGATATGGGCAACGAATCCCTTCGCATGCTGACGCAAGCATTTAGGGACAAAGCATTACATACTTTTATAAGAGGACTTAACGGGGATTTACCTAGACTATTAGGAATCCGAGAGCCGGCAGACCTGCCGCAGGCTCTTCATCTCTGTTCAAAACTACAGAATCAAAACTTTCGTATGAACCATGCGTACAATGCAAAACCAGTACAGCCTCCACCCTTACCTCCAAGAACGAATTTTCCACAGCCACAAAGGCACCAATTTTACCCCCAGCTAGCGCATTTACCCCAACCAAAGCGGACAACTTGGCAACCAAGACAACAACAATTTTCACTGCGATAATAACCCCCAGAGACCTCCGAAACCGCAGCCACGTCCAGAACCCATGGACGTCGACCCGAGCTCTCTTCGAAGTAAAGGCGGACAGCCGCAGAATTTTCAAATTTTTAGTGGATACAGGTTCCAGTAAAAATTATGTTAAGCCAGAGCTGGCAAAAAAAAAGAATCAAAAACGACAATCCCTTTTTTGCAAAACCTATTGCGCGAAATTTAGAAATCAGAGAACATACTTATGTTCAACATTTTAACTTTAAGTATAAAATTAAATTCTATCTTATGCTGCTTCTCAAAACATTTGACGGTATTTTAGGGAATGATACCCTTCGGGAATTTAAAGCCATTATATACACTGGTGAAAATTATATGACTTTAAGTAACGGCTTTAAAGTTTACCTCAAGCAGCTCCCCTCACAGCGAGTGAACGCAATTAATATATATGAGGGAAACCTTTCAAAAAATCAAATGCACACGATGGAAAACATCGTAAATAAATATCCAAATCTTTTTTCCGAACCTGACGAAAAGCTAACTTATACAACAAAAGTTATCGGACAAATTCGGACAACATCTGGTTCCCCTGCTTACACAAAATTCTATCCGTATCCTGCAGCATTGAAACGGGAAGTGGAATCTCAGGTAGAAAAGCTTTTAAGCGATGGTATAATTAGACCATCTAGATCACCGTACAACTCCCCAGTGTGGATTGTACCAAAGAAACCAGACGAGGCAGGAAATAAACAATACCGTATGGTCATTGATTATAGGAAATTAAACAAAGTAACGATCGCGAACAGATACCTCATTCCGGAAATTACTGAGGTAATTTCTCAATTAGGTAATAGCAATTACTTATCAGTTCTCGACATAAAAAGTGTTTTTCACCAGATTCCACTAAAAAAATCTGATATAGAAAAAACTGCTAACATCTCTTTTAAGAGGGGAAGACGGTCGTACGTCAAAGAATAAATCTACTCATATAAAAATAAATTTGAATAAAGAAGGGATAGAAGCGTTCACGAAAATAAAAAATTCCCCAACCTCAGAGGATATCATCCTTACGTATCCGGATTACAGCAAAGAATTTGAGCTGACCACGGATGCTTCCAACTTCGCCATAGGCGCAGTATTGTCTCAGTCAGATAGACCAATAGCATTTTTATCTAGGACATTAAGCAAAGCGGAAGAGCATTATGCAGCAAACGAAAAAGAAATGTTAGCCATCATTTGTGCATTGAATTCATTTCGAAATTATCTGTATGGATCATCCAGAGTAAAAATATTCACCGATCATCAACCATTAACTTATGCGCTAGGCAACAAGAATGCTAATAGCAAGATGAAACGCTGGAAGGCGATATTAGAAGAATATAGTTATGAAATGCACTATAAGCCAGGTAGAACAAACGCCGTGGTCGACACACTCTCAAGAATTCCACACCAAGAATCAGATTTCCATACGCTATCAATAGCAACAAATTCGGACGATAACTGATCCCACAATTTAATACACTGCGTAGAAGCTCCAATTAACGCGTTTAAAAATCAAATATTTTTGAATAAGGATGTAACATCCACATATCAGTTCAAAATACTGATTATGAAATGAAATGATTACTAAACAAAAACAAAATTTTTATTTTAATAAGATATTTAAATCCGTCCGTAATAAACTGTATCAAAACAGAGGAGCACATTATGGGCACGATTCAGGAAATTTACACCTTATATTTTGATAAATGCAAGATTAGGTTTTCGCTGCTCCAAGAAGATATAAAAAACGAGGAAGAGCAGGATAACAGAACATAAGAGAACGCATAGAAATTGCAAAGAGAATAGGATACAAATTTTAGAAACATTCTATTTTCCAAGTATGGCAAATAAAATAAACAAGATAATAAAGAAATGCGTTACTTGTAAGGAGAACAAATACGATCGCCAGCCATCAAAGCCGCAGCTAAAAGCTACACCCATACCTAATTTCCTTGGAGAAATAATGCATGTATACATATTATTGATAGGAACAAGCTAGTTTTGACTGCAATGGACAAATTTTCAAAATACGCTATGTATATATTGAATTTTTGATAAATAAAAGCGACAGTTCCTCAATAATTAGCTTAAGTGCTGATATAATAATAATTGTAATAACTATAATCGTTATAGCATATTTGTATAAAAATCGTCAAAAGATATATTTGTCACCCGAATCTAGTACAGAGAACGTACTAAACATGCAGAAAGGTCCTTTTTTGCAAATAACAACAGCACACCCTACGAACAACACCCATTAGGGACAATGGATTTAAGAGGGGAAGAGTTAACACAACACTTGTTACTCAAGCATCGTCTTACAACTTCCGGCACGTGTGACCGAAATGCACCAGAAAGTGCATGGTCAGTGTCTGCACTACCTGTTGTGCGGCATAAGATTTCGTGGAAGCGAATCACGCCACTTATAATTATTTAAGTTAGAAGTCTTGCGGTATTTTTTATTAATTTTTTTTTTTTTTTTATAACGGTTCGATGACTCATGCCCAGCTCTTGACCGATGCTACTATGCCGGTCTCTTTCGACCAATTATGCGATTTTATCGCAATTTTCGACGACAGGCCTTCCGGAGCGTGGCGCATCTTCGACCACCTCTACACCAGAACGAAAACGTTGAAACCATCGTTGT
>NW_017537433.1:94491-96338 GCF_001853355.1 Bactrocera latifrons
TTACAGCTTTGCCTACAAACTAGCGTAAATACATATGTATGTTTGTGCTTGCATACATATCAACGCAGCTGCGTAAAAATATTTCAGAATTACAAAATATTTTTTTAATTCCTTGACAAATACAGTCAATACTGGTTATGTGCCACATTCAAAGACACAGATATTTGTAATTAGTTAGAAATAAAAATATAATATGGTACATAAGCGACAGCGGATATTTAAACGACTCGTACTTAAAACAATTTCTATATATTATATTTCAAAAAACAAACCGTGAGATGCAGCAAGRTATAATATATGCTGTTAAGAGTGATGAGGGAGGSATTTGATTTTMATTTAAGCGGAGTACTACTTAGCCGGGATTGACTGTACACATGAATCAGAGGAATATTGAATATTTTCGTTGAAACATTTCTTGAATTGAAAATCGACAAATAAACTACATTGTCAATTTTATTTTAATATATTTTAATACTTATTTTTGCGGGGTTGACACTTTTTCCTTCTCATACATTTCAGAAATATATTCAATTTATGATTTTTGGCTTTTGAAATCGTCGCGAAAAGACGCTTTTAGGCAAGGCATGCACAGGGAGATGTAATGGCGTTTGCTTTTATGAATGAATCGAATATGCTTTTTGAAAGTACGTTTGCGTTCATGAATGAAAATTTTGTTGTTGTGTAATTTAATATAAATTTTGACGTCGTCAATTTAGCTGCCATATTGATTTCTGATGCTATTTCAGACGATCGTTGTTTTTGTAAACAGTATTTGTAATTTTTCCGGGAGATATATTTACATGTGTACGCATATAAGGATGTAAGATGATGTTTAAGACGATTGTTTTTTTTTTTTGTAGAACTATATTTGAAGTCTCCGCGGGCGACATACACACATACATGTGTATACAGATAAGTTTATATGTAGTTTTCTGTATACATTATTTGCGTGGCAATGTCATACGCACATATGTATGTATATGTGTATGTACATGTACAGCGGTCGCGTTCGAGCGTTTTTAAAAAGTTAGTACCGAGTTGGCCCTAAAGAATTAAAAAGTGGTTTGGATATTGGAATCAGACTAAACTTTCACTTTATTAATTATAATCATTGGAGTTACTATTGCAATGAATTATTGCTTACAAATCATAAATGCTTATTATACTTATTACATAATTTGCAAGAAAGTAAGTGTTTGCTTATACATAATTTTTACTTAAATGCTGATTAAGGTAATAACTTCATAACTTAATAGTTTAAACAGATTCTCGGAAATATTGTTACAAAGTGATTTTGTTTTGTATCTTTTAAGTTGATTTTTGCAATAGCAAAGAAAAAGATATCATATTACAATTTTACTGACTTCCGGTTGTACTATTTATTTCATTAAGAAATTCAGCAAATTTATCAGTTTTACTGTTTGTTGCAGGGCTATTTATATATGTTACTACTCCCCTTTTAGATTAGAATTCTCCTGAATTCTTTTATTTAACTTTATCTTGATATATTTATGTTTTTTGATAAGGATAGTAGCTACTAACAAAATTATAATTATGCTTAATATGTTGCAAATATGTGATACATTCGTATGTATTTTCAATTTAAAAATGTTTTCATTATTTGATTTATGTTCTTCTACAATTTCGTCAAAAGTAATTTTTTTCGTGAAATTCTGACTGTCTTTATATTTTAATGTTACAATATTTTTATACAAGTTGCTAAAGAGAGTATTATAGTTTTGTTCACATAACGGTTGTTTGTAAGTCCTAAAACTAAAAGAGTCAGATTGTATATACCAAAGTGATCAGGGTGACGAGTAGAGTTGAAATCCGGATGTCTGTCTGTC
>NW_017537433.1:96798-100886 GCF_001853355.1 Bactrocera latifrons
ATATGGGTGAAATCGGTTCACAACCACGCCTGAAATCTTGATTATCACTTTATCATGCGAGAGTATACAATGTTCGGTGACACCCGAACTTAGTCCTTCCTTACTTGTTTTATTTTCAGTTGGATTTTCGTTTTCAACAATGCCACCAACCAGACGTGCAAACTTAAGCCGCAGAACTTGAAGTACGGCAAGTCAAAGAAATATAAGAGCAAATCAAACAGATGAGCAACGCGAAGCGCAAAATGAACTACAAAGGAATGTTGTGTTTAATCCCCACAGAGCTGCATTCTGTTATAATGTGGCAATTGATTACAGTTCAGAGCAAATTGTTGCTATTGGACTAATGAACATTGTGTATCCACATTGTAATGCATTGAAATTCAAAAATGAGTCCCCTGGATTGTGTTGCGCCAGCGGCCGGGTCAAATTGACACCATTGGTACCACCACCAGAGATACAACATTCAGGCCGAACTCTAATAATTTTTTACTCATATCCAGCAATACAACAATTGCTTTCAAATGACATCATTTGGCGCAACACAAGTTATTCGAGACAATTTTAAGCCTACTTTCAATGTAAGTAAGTATAATGGCAAACAATTTTATTTAGTTTTACAACCATGTAGCTGGTGCAAAATATGTTGAGCCAGTGTTGTGTAGATGTGTTTACAAAGTGTTCCAATACTTGATAAAGCCTACTACCTAAAGCGGCCATGGAAGGCTACTGTTCAATTTTGAGGTTTAGTTTTAATTTGAAATGATCTATAAAATATTTTGGCAGTATTTTGCGAGCCACATGGTGGTACAAACAATTTGCTATATAATTACCTAAATACATATTTATATTCTTGCAGATTCAGGGTCAAATGTATCATCGAACAGGTTCCTTATTGGCAATGCCTGATGAAGACTATAAAWTTTTGCAAATATATTTTATGGGCGATACAGCAAGAGAAGCCGATCAGCGTACACAACAACTCAGTGAAAAGATCCATTGTGGAACAACTTCAAACATTTTTCCATCAACACAATGAATTAGTTGCATTATTCACAACTGCATTAGACCCCACGCCATCAGATAATCATAAAATTGTCATCAGAGCCGATAAGACGCCTGTAGGACAACATGCTGGACCTTTTAATGCACCAACAATTGATGAAGTAGCTATTGTCGTCGTGGGAGAAAATTTAGAAAATCGAGACATTGTTTTACTTCGGCGGGACGATCAACTTCAGCGTGTTTGATCGATTATATGATGATACAATATCCTATTCTATTTTGGCAAGGTGAAGACGGCTATCATTTTTCAATTAAGATGATAAATCCAGTTACAGGTAATTATTTAACAATATATGTTTACCACATTAAAATATATGTGTCTTCTTCTTCTTGATTGGCGTAGACACCGCTTACGCGATTATAGCCGAGTTAACAAGGTCCTTCTCCACTTGGTCCTTCCAACGAAGTGGAGGTCTTCCCCTTCCTCTGCTTCCCCCGTCGAGTATTAAAATATATGTTTACTAACGTAAAATTTATATTATTAATAACACAAAAAATTGTTTATAGGTGCTGAAACGAACAAAAAAGTTGCTTCAATGAATTACTATTCATACAGACTGGTGGTTCGAGAAAATCAGGACAATCACATCTTAAAGTGTCGACGCCTATTTCACCAATATGCTGTGGATATGTAAGTGAAAGTTGAAACTGAACGATTGACATTTATCAGGTTGAACCAGGCAAAACTCCATTCCGAGGAATATATTCATCTTCAGGATGCCATTATTGCTGGAAATGAATGTTGGCAGAACAACTATTCTCCCAGCAACATACGTCGGAAGCCCGCGACATATGCATGAATATGCTCAAGATGCTATGYCCTATGTACGACATTATGGCACACCAGATTTGTTTATCACATTCACATGCAATCCAAAGTGKACAGAAATTCAACAAGAATTATTTACTAGCCAATCACATATTGATCGCCACGATATCACTGCAAGGGTGTTCAAAAAGAAATTAAAATCACTAATGGATTTTATTGTTAAGCATCGTGTGTTCGGCGAGACATGTCCTCAATTGGTTGGTTGAGAGGCTGAAACCGAATGAAATTGATAATGTGATATCAGCAGAAATTCCCGATAATAATGAAGACCCACTGTTACATGAGGTTATTACAAAAAATATGATACATGGTCCATGTGGAATATTAAACCCCATTCCTCCGTGTATGGTTGAAGGAGAATGTGCAAAACTCTACCCAAGACATTTAGTAACAGAAACTATTACCSCATTCCTCCGTGTATGGTTGAAGGAGAATGTGCAAAACGCTACCCAAGACATTTAGTAACAGAAACTATTACTGGCAATGCTGGATATCCACTTTATCGCCGCCGATCCATTGATGACAATGGAAAGTCAACAGTAGTCAAAATAAATCGACAGGTCATTGAAGTTGATAATCGTTGGATTGTTCCGTTTTCGCCATTACTCTGCAAGGCATATAAAGCACACATAAACGTCGAATTTTGCCATTTCGTAAAATCTATTAAATACATTTGCAAGTATGTGAACAAAGGTAATAACATGGCTGTCTTCGGAGTTGCTACGATAATTCAAATGATGAAGTCACTCAATATCAAATGGGCCGCTATGTTARTAGTAACGAAGGCATGTGGCGTATATTTTCGTTTCCTATGCATGAACGACACTCTACTGTTGTTCACTTGGCCGTACATTTGGAAAATGGTCAACGGGTGTATTTTACAGATGCAAACGTATTACAACGAGTTGACAGGCCACCGTCCACAACATTAACCAGCTTCTTTAAAATGTGCCAGAATGATGATTTTGCCAGAACGCTACTTTACTCCGAAATGCCAAGATATTATACCTGTAATCAATCATCCAAAAAATGTTAACGACGAAAACGAGGACAGCCAGTTTCAGATTACCCACAAGTATTTTCCACCGAAGCACTAGGCCGTCTTTATGCAGTCCATCCCAGTCAAGACGAGTGTTTTTATTTRCGTTTATTGTTAGTCAATGTTCGTGGTCTAACATCATTCCAACATCTGCGAACTGTTAATGGTGTATTGTATGACACATACAGAGAAGCATGTCAACATTTGGAATTGTTAGAGAATGACACTCTTTGGGACCACACTCTCGAAGATGCTGTGATTTCGTTAAATGCTAAACAAATATGAACATTATTTTCTATAATTTTGTCTACATGCTTCCCATCAGCACCGATTAATTTATGGCATAAATACAAAGATCATATGGCGGAACATATATTGCATCAGATGCGTCTTAGAACATCGAATGCAGATTTGCAAATTAACGAAGAAATTCACAATGAAGCATTAATTTTAATTGAGGACATGTGCTTGATGCTTACCAACAAAGTATTAATACAAACAGGAATGATAGGACCCAATCTCCCAATGTTTGATCGAGAATTGAAACGCGAAGCCCAATGCGATTCCGAAACTTTACGAGAAATTCCCCTTTTAAATCAACAACAAAAATGCTTACGATACGCTCTAAAAGTAGTGAACGATGGAACTGGCGGATTTTTTTTTTAGATGCTCCCGGTTAAACTGGGAAAATATTTTTGTTATCATTGATTTTGGCAACAATTCGATCGCAAAATGGAATTGCACTACCCCTAGCTTCATCAGGTATTGCAGCTACGTTGTTGGAAGGCGGTCGAACAGCTCATTCAGCTCTCAAGCTGCCGTTGAACCTTCAAATTAATGAAACTCCAACTTGCAACCTTTCGAGGAATTCTGCGATGGGCAAAGTGCTGCAGAAAACAAGATTGATCATTTGAGATGAATGTACAATGGCACCAGTGGCGGATTAAGTATTTTGCCGCCCTAGGCCCTGTCTAATTAGCCGCCCTTTTTAGAGGATGAAAATTTATTTCTTTGAGACCATTCATTATAAAAATTTTGTGAATTTTCAAAATCCGTTACATTATTTTGTGGTAAACCGTTTATAGTTATAAAATCTCGTGTTTCATCATTTATATTCCATAGAAAAGGATCACCACTCAATTGAAACATATCATTTGT
>NW_017537434.1:0-1005 GCF_001853355.1 Bactrocera latifrons
ACGCCTGAAATCTCGATTATCACTTTATCATGCGAGAGTATAAAATGTTCGGTGACACCCGAACTTAGCCCTTCCTTACTTGTTTTCTTTCAACTTAGAGTAAAACACAGGAGGTTTACTAAACTACTTGCAATTCGCAGAGTGCAAGAATGAAGTTGAAAATGCTCGCTAGTCTTAACTTCAGTGAACCAGAAGACATAGGCGAAACTGCAAATTTATGACAGGCTCAAACCGCTTTGACGATTTGGAAGGCTCTTACGATCTATTATATACATAGGAGTTTTAGGCAGACCGGCATTTTAAGTTGTCCAAGTGAGATCTCTGTTATGATTTCTTAACATAATCTAACCTTAGTGTTAGGGGAAATAATGCTTAACAAATTGAATTAAAATATTCCTTCCTCGTTTGCATACGATTTCAATTTCAACGACAACTGCTTTTATAAATTTTACAAAGCCCAAAGGTCATAACAGCATTTCTTGAGACAACTCTATTTCTTGAGTTATTTATAGATATAAGAAAACAACTAATATTTACTTAGCTCATAAGCAGAAGAGCTTCTAACAGTTCCAATAGTCTATAAAGTAAAGAAAAGAAAAACTCATGAAAGGAAAAAGCGCCCCTAATTTTGTATATTTTATTTTTCGCTTTCCCTTAAATTCATTTCGTCTTGAGTTATGAGCTTGTTGTGCCCTAAAATGGTAAAACAAAGAGGGTTAAGCGACAGTCACGTAATTACATAAAACAGGTACTCATACATACGTACTTACTATAGTAGATATACTGCCGTATCGCGTTCACCATGCCTTTTAACGAAAATCGTTAGGCTCATTAAAAACATGGAAGAGGTGTGACACCATTTAGCTTGTTGCAACATTGATAAATGATGGCAATTGTGCCGTAATGTGAGCGATTAGTGATTTTTTTTTTTTTTTTTTTTTTTTGTGATGTATCTGTATATATGTAGTAAATGCTTTCAAAATATTATATAGAGATTAATTTTTA
>NW_017537434.1:3584-14208 GCF_001853355.1 Bactrocera latifrons
AATCAATTTGAAAATCATTGACTTTTTTCAAAAGACTTAATTAAACTTATTATTTTCTTAATTTTGTATTTTTATTCATAAACTTTATTGCTTTAATAAAAAAACACATTTAATTTACTTTTTGAGTTAAACATTTTATATTCTGATTAGATGGACACTCGGTTATAATGGACAATTTGACATGGTCCCGTGGAGTCCATTATAACCAGATTACACTGTACTTCGCGCGAAATGCCATATCTCATTAACTAATGATCCGACAATTTTTACACGCGCCGATTCGGTCAAACTTAACGTCCGTTCGCTAAAATAGTTGAGGAATTTCAGCGATAGACTAATGGGACTGCTGCCAATGCCACATATATTTTAATAAACCATATTCCGAGCTTCATAGCTACCAAAAAAGTGTGGTAGCTCAACACAACATTTTTGATATCTTTTATGAAATAAATGTGCTTTTGTTGAAAGTTGAGTCAAAACTAAGCCATTAATTGTTTACTTACCAATGCTATAAAAATTTTTAAAACTAGAGTTGCCAATTATCTGAAAAAATAAAAGACCAAACTCAATTACACAAGTTAAATCAATTGCATTAAGTACTATCTTAGATATATACTCCTCCAAAAAGAATGGTGATGTACGTAAAATATTAAATTGAAAGGTTGGAAAAACTCAAAGGGCTAATGTGACGCAGTAAGCTCGAATGCAAATAACTATTTTACTTGCATTTAATACTGATATCAATGACCCCCCAATTTGTACATGATTTATGATCTTCCTCCCTCGTTTCTTCGTGGATTCAAACCATTTAGATATCTCAATGGAAACGTAGTGTACATATATCAGTAATGCTGCTTGTAGACACCCATTCAGGGATGGGCGCCTGATGGATTTCAAGTATTCTATTCTGGGTTTCTGGTAGAACTGGACATTCAAGTGAAGAACTGTTTCCTTTTTCCGTTCCAGTTTTCAGTTAGTTATACAGTAGACCCATTTCTATCGCACGGTCTCCAAATGTCCAGTGCGCCGTTATAGCTGCTATAATTCCGTATATATGGTACTATTTTTGAAATTAAGCTTAGATACTTTCTTGGTTCTATCCCTGCCCTGCTTGGGGCATATTTGCTGTGTTATTTTGCAGCTGTACTTTTTATATACATACTTCTGAGCTATTTCTCGACAATGCATATAAAGGTCTCTTTTGATCGTTTGCAGCGGGCATGGTATTAACTCCGTCTCGAATTCGTCTAAAGGGTCTCCTAGCTTGTTCAACTCGTCTGCCTTTTCGTTGCCAAAAATGTTGTTGTAAACGGGAATCTAAATTATTGAAAAATAGAATTGAACTGCCAGTGAGCTTAAAGCCCTTCTGCAATTATTGACTACACTACAGTAAATGTTTAGGACGATAAGGAGTCTGGCAGTCTCTGTATCCTCCCGCAGTTATTTAATTGGATACTATACGCCTTCTCAATCCCCAGTATTTCCGCTTGGAAGATGCTGACTGCGTTTCGTAGACTAGCTCTTTGGAATATACATCCGTCCTACTCGCAGTGCATTTAGCACGAGTAGCTATAGATTGCGATAGTATCTTCCTCACACAATACGTCCAGCCAGTGTAACCTAACCTAACCAATTTCAGACACAAATTTAATTTCTAATAGGATATTAGAAAAGCGTAAATGTTAAGTCAAATGTTTCCGAAGTTTCTTATTACTACCTTTACTTTACCAAAAAATATTTATGGCAATAATGATAAACCTGGCAATAACAAGAGATCTAATAACAAGCGTTAAAACAAAGGCAACGATTTGAGAGAAGAAAAAAGAAAGAAATAACAACAATGTGGCTTATGAAAATTAAGTGAAAGTAAAAAAGAAGTGAAAATGAAAGGCGAAAGTTACGAAATGTAACACAAAAGAAGCTAGTCAAACAATAGAGCCATACTTTGGTTACATACACACACATATATATACATATGTATATATATATAACAAAAGAGTGTCTTTCTAGCACACTAACATTGGCGCACGTTTTGATTGCGTGTTGATATTGACAAAGTTTTCGTTTGCAAGGAGTGCTCTATATTGGACTTTAATTGATTTCGAAAACAATAACGAAACGTCCATTTTACACAACAACAATGCGTGTATCGTTATGTGGGCGGAATGTCCGGTATTTAGTGCGGTAAATACTGTAGGTTAGTGTAGAGGTTTGAAACTGTTTCATTTCTAGTAGTCAATGTGGAGTTTTTACAATATTTTTTTAATGACATTAGTACTAAATTGCTTCAATTTATTACTAGTTGTGGACTAGTGCCAAATTGTTTTGGATCTTTTAAAAAACAGGGTCCTAGATTTCCTAATGGGTATCGAAGAACACTAAAATTTTTGCTTGCAGTTTAGTTGTGAATGCAAAGTTCTTCCAAAAGTTGATTGTAAAAGAACAATAATGATTTTTATTTTCATACTTATGACCAAACCAATTTTAACTGGTTTTTGTTCTTGTGAAAGGAGTTATTGGGTCTAACTTTATTCGGGGGCTTGCCAAAAGATGACGCAATATTACTTTTATACCCTTATCCCATTATTAGGGAACGCTGCCGATAGCAATTCATCAAAATAAAGACAGCGATTGCCAAAAAACGCCTAGAATATCCCCACAAAAGTCTAACGGTGTGACGGTGGTCTATTCCGTCGAATATTATCCAATAATGAATGCTGATCCGCAGAACAAAAATAACAACGCATTACTCAAGCGTTATGTGTCAAATAAAGGGTATTGAAAAAAGTATCTCTACTGAGATCACGGGATAATATTGTACATTTGTTCTTGAATAAACGTTCACATTTTGAAAAAAAAAACTAGCTTGAACACACCCACTTACTTTCTTGACTAGCTCTAAAGTTTCTTTGTTTTTGACTTTGCCTCATTTACATTTCTTTGCTTAATGCAAAGTGGTTTCCAAAGTAAACAGGACTTTTTGAATCTAGGCCCCCCTGGTGGCGCCATCCATATGTCGACTTTCGTTACAATCTGCTATCTTTATCGACTGTCCAGTGAGAATTTCATTAAATTTCATAGATTAGAAGTTAAGTAATTGCGTTTTAAGTGTCAGTATGTTTGTGCTATCGGTGAAAATGCACTTCGAACAAAGTGCCAACATTAAATATTGTTTTAAAATTGGTAAAACACTTTTATCGAAATGAGCCGAAATCATTATTGAAATTCATGGAAATGGAATTGAGCATCTCCAAACATGGATTTATCGCATTTCGACCGAACATTTGGGCTTACGAAAGGTGTGTGCACGGTTTGTTCAGCACAAATTGACTGACGACCAAAAATTTCTCAGAATCCAGCATTCGAAGGAATATTATTGGACCAAAAATCACATTTGAACATTTAACCACTCCCCGTATTCAACTGATATGTCACCGTACGACTTCTTTCTTTCAGAAAAATGCATTTGTCCCTGAAAGGTAGCGCTTCCCTAGAGACGTAGAGACCATTCAAAAGGCTTGTACCGGCCATATCGGCCAACGAGCTAAAATACTCGTTCCACATGCTTTTGGACCCTGCAAAAAGCTGTATTGAAGCAAAAGGAGACCATTTTGAATAAAATAAATTGATATTGCCGAAAAAACCATTTGTTCTGTTTTTTTGTTTTTAAGTCCTGTTTACTTTGGAATCCACTTTGTATTATATTACATAAAAGGAAAACAAAATTCTTATTGGCACTCGGTAGAAGAGATTGTAGGAACGTGAACCGAATACTAACTGGTCGTTGTCTGTGGCGACACACGACCGAAGGATGAGGCTGACAGAACGAGAAAACTGCAGGAAATGTCTAGAGCAGGGCATCAGACAAACAAATTAATCATCTATTGTACACTTGCAATGGTAAGACCACGATATAAGCATCTTTGGTTCCCTGGGATATGATACACTGGAAGAGATATCGATAATGGGGCCACAAAGTCTGTTGAAATTTGCGTCAAGCATAGTCATCTTTGAGGACCTACTCCTCACAGAGCTAGCAACTGAACTCCATCTGGTTACACAAAGAACCACAACTGATCTATGCGTGGCTCTTTGGCCTGCCAGACTAACCTAAACTTACTTATGTATAAGGCATGCTCAATAACGCCAAAAGGTCATCAACTCTATCGATTCTAAATGCTTTCATATAGTTTTCAAACTATACAAAACAGATATAATTGATTATAAAAATAGCGAGGTCTTGCTATTTGATGTGTTTTTCTTGGACGCTTCCATGCTTCATAACCTCCACTAAGCGAGTTTCAGCAAGGTGGACTGGAAGGAATATTCAGTTTTTTTCTGTAAATTGCTGGAAAGAATAACTATAATAGAAAATGAGAGTCTCTATGTCATAAAATGAAATTTCCATAGATGAATTTATCTTAGCCAAAGAGCTTTTAACTACTTGCCGGAGACGATAAATTGAAGTCCAAATAGTTCTGAAAAGACACGTTTTAACTAAACAGATTGTAAAAAAACAACAAAAACAGCAAAGTTTACGAACCACAAACTGTCGAAACGAGTCGCTTAACATTTTCATTTAAAAATAAGACAATTCATGTTAGCCGAAGGTCAAGACTCAAAGGCTTCCTTTACTCACAGTATTTGGGCACATGGTTTATACTAGGAAAACTCGCTTTTTTATTTTACATCACAACCCATTTCGTGAAAAACAGCAACAAACAAAAAGTCCCACTTCCGTATGGGAAGCGCAGAGTTGATTTATCAAGCTTTAACCACCACAGTTAGCCGCAAAGGAAGGGAGCAGAAAAATGTCAACACATCAATGCATGCATGTCTGTGTATACAAAAATGTGTGATTGTATGTGTGTGTGTGTGAGTGSAGATGCAATACAAACTGAGTGATATGATATAGGGGTCACATGGACTTGTGCAAACAATAGTAAAGTTCAATTTTTATTCCCTTTGTGAGAAAACTTTGCAGATTGACCTCGTTGCCGAGAAGACAATAACAACATGGCATATTAAAAAGTATATTCATGTAGTGGAGATTTTTTATGTATGTGCATATATTGTGCTCGTGTAAATATTGACACATATGCTGAAAGTTACTTGAGGAGCAAGAGTAATGGCTAGAAAATAGTGGCGCCATGTGTTGACCAAGATCTCAAACGTCAGAAGACCACAGACTTCAACCGCAACAAAGTTAATTGCGCGTTGAAGTGAATAAACGGGAAATTTGCATATAAAACAAATAAGTTGAAAATATATATATATTTGTTGGCAACTCTGTAAATAAAGTTTTTTTTTTAAGTTAGTGGATATAGTTGTGAGAATTTTCATGAAAATTTAAGGCGTAGGCTTGAGTGTTGACATAGACTGATTGATATAGAGTGTTATATAGAGATATTGACATTTTGTTGCAAATGAGTTACGGAAAAGGTTAGGTTAAGTTAATCTGGTAGGCATAGATCAGTTTTGTCCTTTTTGTCCAAGAGGAGTAATCAACGTTAAGGATGCCTGCGCTTGACACGAATTTCAGCAGACTCTGCGGCCTCACTGTCGATACCAACTCCAGTTTGTCATTTCATGGGGACCCCAGATGCTCACAGCGTAGTTCTGCCAATGCGGGAGAAGTGCATAAAAAATGCTTCATTGTTTCCCTGATGCACTGCTGTAGAAATTTTCTGCAGTCATCTCGATCTGTCAACCCCGTTCACCAGACACTAACCAGAAAAGTTAATGAAATTATGAACAATTTTAAAGTTTCATTGCATTCAACTCTTGAATAGAAGTACTGATTCTCATGAGACCATCAAACAGATTTATCAGTAAGCGCCTCTGACTTGACATATCTTTACAAAAAGTAATCTACCAACGTCAAATCACATCAACTAAGTCCAAAACGTTGACCGTTTACAGTTAAGATTGTACTATCAGGGTTCTGAGTGGTTTGGCTGACCCGCTGAATACAATTAGCACTCACTATAGACATTTAATATTGACAATGGGAATCAAAAGGTAGTAAAGGGTATGGGAATAGCTCACGCAATTATCTTCACGTCGACGCTAACTCTGGTTCATAAACTGATTGTATCAATACTGCTTTTGGCGTGCCTGTCTGTGGTAGGTGACTTTTTGCAAGCAAAGAAACCATTTAAGCATTTTTGGGCTTATTCTGATAACGGACGTTTATCTGCAAGTTCGCAGCATACAAGAAAGTTTCTGCTAAGAGAACAAAAACAATTATTAAATTATCGAAAATATCTTTATTGTTTTTCATAGTAATCTTCATTAAGTTTACACTTTTGCAAGTGTTTGAACCATTTATTGAAGCACTTTTACCACTCTGATTGAGATATCTCCAAAACATGCCATCAACCGCATTTTCTGGTCTTAAAAACCGTTGACTGCTTAGTTGATATTCTATGTAAGGGGAAAAAAATAAATCACTTCATTTTTCCAATAAAATTCAGAGTTTCCTTGTTAATAGTATATGTTTGCAACAATAGAAAATTCTAATAAGATATTTTATTTTTATATGAGGAAAAATTGTTGACAGCAGGCTGTTTTTTATCCGAGTAATCCCTTCAGCAATGTTTTTTGTTCCCATAAATCTTATTATGCTCGCTGATTATCTCTCGCAGTTGCTGTCTTCGAAGTTACCAATTTTGTCGTAGGAGAACACAAGTATTTATTGCTTTAGTGACATCGTATCTTATTCGTAAAAGCCTTTGTTTCGTTTTTAGGTCACTTGTTCAAGAATATGTATGCTCAGAAGATCATTTGAAGATAATTGTAATCCGATCGATTGTTAGGGTTCGATCGTGAACAGAGTATGTTTATCGTTGAGTTAAAGATGAATAACATAATAATTTTATTATGCGATTCCATTGTTTTTATGTATTAAACACGTTGGAAATTTTGTTTTATAATTAAATCAACATATTGTCGGAGAATAATTCATGCTGCCCCTTTTCGACTTGATTTGTAAATTCTTTGGCTATTGCTAGCAGATCTATTTTTAGCGAGTCATATCATGATCTCATGATTTGAAGTCAAATATGTGGCATTTCATATTCAAATTATTACTTTTACAATACTAAGGTCTCTAAGAATTACGGTCATGGATCGTTGAACTTGTTTTGTAAAATATCAGCATCGGAGACGTCTCTAAATACGAGGGATTTTGGGTATCACGGTTCTCTGAATTCGTTTTGTCCACAATATCTCTTACATGATGGTGAATTTGTATTGTCTACGATGCGAGTGAGTCGGAAAAGAACACATTTTAGGGTGTGTCCTTATTCGCAAAAGCTAAAATTTTAATTCCAAAGATATCAATAGTGTAGCCTAAGAAAATTGATTACCAATATGTGTATACATTTAGTTAGTGACTAATAGCATGTACCGTTAAACTGTCATAAAATTGTCTTACGACGGCTACACTAACAAATACAGAGGCAGCAACAACGCTAGCGAACGCTGAATATCCGCCGGAAACGGAAATATTTAAGCAACGGAATTACTAACACCAATAGCTACCGCCTTAAACCATAAACTTCCGCTTCATCTGTGGCTACGGCATCAGTCCAAACACAGCATTTGAACTTGCGCCGTTAAAGAAGATGAAGACACGACGCAAGGATGCTTAGCTGAAATGACTTTACTGTCGTTCGGTATATCTTAGCCACGTTCGTAATAAAATTGGAAATACGCACCAAAGTAAATGAAATGATATGCGAGTAAAATGGCACTGCTTACTGTGGCTGCACTAATAGTATCCATATGCACATACATATGTGCCTACTGCTCAAGCCTTGTGACAATTTTGCTCTGTACTGATGGCCTATTTCTAATTTTCGCAAATGAAGATGGTTTTCTAATAGAGTTGCAAAAAGTATGAAGATAGCTAGTAGAAGATAAATATCTCTGATCAGGTGAAAAATAATATGCTTTAATATTACGTAAGAATTAGTCGCCTCGCTTGATGCTTAGAAAGTTTATGAAATCATTAGACAATTCCGTTAAATTTTTAAAAGTATAAGCTTTCCATTTTTATTCAAATATCTTTCCCATGCGATTTATAATTCTAAAATTAGACTTTGTGAAATTCCAGACAATTACTTACAAATCTTCAACGTTCAAATGTTCAACGTTTTACTCCTTGGTTTGCGACTTCGCTAAAACGCAATTTAATTTGTTGCCTACATTTAGGAACCAACAGCCATTATAGTTAATTCAGTCATAAAATATGAGCTACTCATAATTCGATTGCGTACCAATGGAACAGGAAACAATGAACTAAGGCCGAAGAAATAAGGCGCCGTCAATAAAATATCCAGCTACTGAAATAGGATCCTTACTTCTTGCTAAAAGGGTCACGCTACCAGCACAAGCAACATCAACTTCGCTAACATAGCAGTTCAGCTCAGTCAATCAACCAAAGTCTGAATTTATCAGTTAGCTCAGTGAAATTAACAAATTCAGTGGATTGAACCAGAGGATCAGCGCAGAGGAAGGAGAGACTGGCATACTAATCAATAATACAGCTTGTGCAGGAACTCAAACCGCTCAACCTTCTCAAACGACATTTCTTCGCTCTAAGGCTCAATGAGTATATAAAGAAGTAAAATTGTCGCATTTGGGATAAAGAGCAGCCTGAAGAGGTTCAAGAGCTGTCATTTCATGCAGCAAAGACAACGGTTTGGTGTGGTTTATTAGTGGAATAATCGGTGCATTTTCTTCAGAAATGATGCCGGTGAGAACGTAACCGTCAATGACGACCACTATCGCGCCATAATAACCTATTACTATTTGAGGCATAAAATTGAAGCTCGTGATCTCGGCTATATTTAGTTTAGGCGCCACTTCCCACACATCGAATCAACCAATAAATTTATTAAGAGGAAACTTTGGTGAACAGGTAATTGCACATTTTAGATCGGTCGATTATCTATCAAGACCACACCGCTAGAGTTTTTTCCTGTGAAGATATGTAAAGTCTATGCGAACAATCCCGCTTCTAGGCCTTGGAGCAAAACATCATGTGTGTCATTCGCAGGTTACCAGTCGAAATACTCGAACGAGTCATTGAAAATTGGACTCAACGAATAGACCCTTGAGACGTAGCCTAAATTTGAAAAAGATAATCGCCCGGAAATAAATGCGAAAGTATGTTTTTTCGAGTGATATTAAACATTCCCTATTACATTAGAATGTTCTGTGTTTTTTCTTTCAAATTGTATGGAGCCTCGAAATTGATCACCCTTTAATAACCTTTGGAAATACAAAAGATCCCTTACATGAACTTTTCTCGGTAAGTTCGTATGATAGCTAAATGGTATAGCGATCCGATGTAATGAATTTCTTGGGAGATTGCTTAGGCAATAACTCGCGCCCAATTTCTTGAACATATCTCGTCAAATGAAATAGGTTTCCATACGAACACTTTATTTCAATGGTTCTTCCAGGATGTACAAGTAAATACTTCACATTTTTCGAGAGGCAAGCGTGACAAAGAAGTTAAACTGAAAATTCGAAGGTGTGGCACTAGAGCAGTAGATTTCTCTTTTTCAAAGTTTAAAATCGAAGGAACGATATTTGCACGCTTCAAAATATCAAAGTTGCTACCAAACAAAATGTTCATGCATAGTTAATAGGGTTTTATCAACAAGTGGTCATATAATATGATCATGTTTGACTCTGACACGAGCTTTGAGACTTCTTAGTCGATGCAAGGAATGTGATTGCCATTTTGATTAATTGAATTTCGGCTTCGTCAAAATTTACTTCTGATAATTAAAGTTTGCACTAAGCACCAGATAGAGTCTAAATAGAGATTGCATACACAAAAGTAGACTTAGTGTCTTTATTCATAATAAAAAAAATCCTAGACAGCTATTTTGTATTCTCAAATTGTGTTCTCAGTTTTTGTCGCCTAAAATCTCGTTGGAGTACTTTTATATTTAAGAAGCGTTGTATTTGATCACAACACAGAAGTGCACCCATATTTTTCATTCCGCCTTAGTTATATAGTACATATTCGTTATCTGTTCATTTCACGATACAGGATACATTTCTCGCAACAAAGTTGCTAAAGAGAGTATTATAGTTTCGTTCACATAACGGTTGTTTGCAAGTCCTAAAACTAAAAGAGTCAGATATAGGGTTATATATACCAAAGTGATCAGGGTGACGAGTAGAGTTGAAATCCGGATGGCTGTCTGTCCGTCCGTCTATCCGTCCGTCCATGCAAGCTGTAACTTGAGTAAAAATTGAGATATCATGATGAAACTTGCTACACGTATTTTCTGGCTCCATAAGAAGGTTAAGTTCGAAGATGGGCAAAATCGGCCCACTGTCACGCCCACAAAATGGCGAAAACCGAAACCTATAAAGTGTCATAACTAAGCCATAAATAAAGATATTAAAGTGAAATTTGGCACAAAGGAACGCTTTAGGGAGGGACATGTTTGGACGTAATTTTTTTGGAAAAGTACTCTACTAAGTTTTTTGTACATGTCTCGGAAACTACTATAGCTATGTCAACCAAACTCTACAGAGGTGTTTCATTCAGGCATTTCCATATACACTTCAAAAATGGAAGAATCGGATAATAACC
>NW_017537434.1:15536-16722 GCF_001853355.1 Bactrocera latifrons
GGTAAGAAGGTGTGAGAGAGGATAATAAAATTCAATTAGTAGAGAATTTGTTTATTATTTATTTGCTTTTCACTTTTTTATCTTAATTATTTCTGCACTTACTTTCTTCAATAAAATTTTGAAAAGCTTTCAACGCGAACATTAAATTCCTGTGGCGCCATTAAAAATTCAGCGTCAATTAGCTCTAAGCCACTTTAACTTAACACTTTGGCTTTCGCTCTTAATTAAGCAAGGTTAAAGTCAAGATACCTACAAAATTGAGAAAGACAGATAATTGCAAGCTTTTAAGAACTTTTAGTGTGAAAGCGCTTACTTTATTGAAGGCTTTAATGGGCATTAATTATTATTGGTTTTATTGTTGACAAATGGCTTTAACAATAATAGATGGCCTAAAATATATAATAGTTCACCAGTTGCTAACCAAATTTGTTGATTTATGCGCAATTAAGTTTTTTAAGCTTTCGATGTTTATGTAAAAGTTATTTGTATATCAGAAAAGTTATTTTATTTCTTCATTTGAAAACAGTTTAGTTAGTCCGGTCCGCTTTGCTGTTCTACTTCGGATAAATGCTTTTCGAACTTCTTCATGTCCGGACAACGGAATGTTCTCTTTATCGCCACCGATTGGCGAATCGAGTTCGCCATCTCCTGGTATTATGTAAGTGTTAACTTCACAATTTCTTTATGCTCAATAGATCTAATAGATTTTTGGTTCTTCTCCGGTTTTGAAACCTTCTGTTAGTCGCCGGATCACTTCGTAGAATTTTCCATTGTCACATTTCTTTTGGTCTGCAAATGTGTTTCGCTTCCCTCTTCAACTCTCTCCGGAAACCAATGGTTTCGGTTGCAGCTGTGCGTAAAGAGCTTGAAATGCCGTCCCACAGTTCGCTTAAATCGCGTTGCTGATGAGTACTCTCTAAGAGCAGGAGTGCAAGACGAGTAGAAAATTGTTCGGCTATCTGCTTTGGTTGCAGCTTCTCGTCGTCGAACCTTCCTTCCATTAAATATGCGGAAAAAATTCGATCATATATGAAATAGATAGTGGAACTAAAGTAAAAGTTTTGAATAAAATTATTTTTTTATACTCTCGCAACAATGTTGCTAAAGAGAGTATTATAGTTTTGTTCACATAACGGTTGTTTGTAAGTCCTAAAACTAAAAGAGTCAGATATAGGGTTATATATAC
>NW_017537434.1:17622-21644 GCF_001853355.1 Bactrocera latifrons
ATGACGGATAATGAAATCTCGATTATCACTTTATCATGCGAGAGTATAAAATGTTCGGTGACACCCGAACTTAGCCCTTCCTTACTTGTTTTTATCTCGTTCATCTACAAAAGACTGCGATAATATATTCATTTTTGGTATGAAACGACGTAAAGCAGCGATAGGCGTAGGCTTGTTGGGTTAGGGGTAATAGTCAACTGAAAATTACCCGTCCGTATTCTGGAATTCGAATGGTAAAGTTTTTACTGACTAGCTTGAAAAAGGAATGACCTTCAACTGCGACAATTATATAGCATTTTTCGACCGTTTGAAGAACGAAATTCATAAATTGGACTTTGAATTGCTCCGCATCCAACGTATTCTTCAGATCTAGACTCCAGCGACTATTTTCTATTTTCAGATCCCAAAAGATTGCTCGCTGTGAAGAAACTTTTGTCAAATGAAATCGTGAGCGCTGAAAATAAGGCGTCTTCTGAAGCAAATGAAAAATCGTACTACAAAAGCGGTATCAAAAATTGGAGGGTAAGGGTAGTCAGGGTAACACTCCTGAAAAGAAATATAGTATGTTTAATTAAAAAACCGTGGTTTAATATGGAAGGTCGGTGTTTTTCTAATTGGCTTGTTACGACAGGAGGGAGTCTAGACTCATATAATCAGTTTTGCAAAATTTAAAAAAAACAATTCCTTTCAATAGCCCAACAATAAAATAAGAAACACAAGGCACTAAAGAGGCAAAGAATGAACTACAATAACTGTTTTCTCATTGCTTTGTATAACATTGTATTCTCCTCTCAGAATCGACTTTTGTCCAATAATTGGCGGCTCTTCACTAAAGTTGCAACAAAAGCACAGAGACACTTACGCGGCTTTGTATCTTCTAGCGATTAATGGGCCTGATAAAAGTATGAAAAGATGGTAGTCAACAAGCACCGAGCAGCAAGATGATAAGATTAGAAGCGTTTATTGTAAAAAGAACAGCAGCTAAATGCCTTGCATTGAACTAAATTATGTAATTAAAATGAGTGGATGCTTGTGTAACGTAGGAATTGAAGAGGTACTCAAGCAGTAGGGTAATCATGGCAGTAAAAATAAGAAAAAAGAAAAAAAGTAGTGCGGTAAATGGGAGATGGATTATATATATATGTATATAGTATGTATGAGTAGTAGTAAAGTAGTAGAAGTAGTAAAAGAAAATCTATCACTTTGCATTAAATAGCAGTATTATAGATGGAAGCTCCCATATGCACCATTTTATGCGAAAATTTATTGGAATTAATTCATAAGCCCACTCACAAAAAAGCCCTGATGCTCCCAACATTCCCGCACTACTTCAACGTAGCAAACAGCAAACATAGCTTCCGAAAATTGCGCAGCACCCCCGCACCACTTAGGGTCATAAACGGTCTAAACAAAATCAGCCTGCGGTAGGACGATTCTCGTAGCGTTGGACTTGTCCGCTACTTGAGGACGTACGACTGGCCGTAGGAGTACAGACTTAACCTTAATAATGCAGTCGATGGCCTCAAGATTTCAACCGTCAATAACCCTACGATTTTAGGTGCTACTTTCAACAGCCTGTACTACTCATACGAACAAAGAACAGAGCCACAACAAAATCCAGAGGGGTAAAAGACAAAAAACTTTGTAGGCAACATATAGGCAGTTGGTCGGCCGGTCATAACTGCACCAATATATTCGCCTCGATGTAGTGAAAAGCAGACGAGGAAGTCACAAACATGTCAGAATACTAGTCAGTCCAAATTACGACAGGATGCCTCTTAATGTTTTTCTTTGAACAGCTGCACAGGGAGGTCCATATGCTTCCAGTTAATGACATAAAGAACTGAATGCTTTCGCCTGCAGTCATCTGTTTGGAACGTAACCGCCTCCTAGGAGCATTAAGAGGATTACACAATCCACTGACCAGACTTCTGGCGCAAAAAACTTCAGGCATGCACTGACCGTCATTCACCGTAGAGCCATTAGCAACTTCACCGACTACCTTTCAGTGAATGGCGCACTTGAAGTCAAACCACCATCCTTTGCTGAAGAAGAGCTCAAGTTGCAGCGAGCATCGTGCGCAGTTTCGTTCTACATAATCTAGTGGCTTAAATTCCTACTTATCAAGAATATACCCAGATACACATTTCACATATGTCCAGCGTACATAGAGATTCCGCATGACACTAGCCACCTCTTTGCACGCCCTACTAACCTTACAACTCCGACAACCTTCTCCCTATGGTCCGACCTCACCGAAACAGCAGATGATGTCGCTGACAATTTATTTAATACTTACCATCCCAACGGGATTAGGCAGCCATTACAACAACAATAGAAACCATCGTTTCTAATGAGAAAACCTGGGAAAGTCAATTTTACATAAGCTTCTTTTGAAGTGAATTTTTTATCAGCAAAAGTATTCAGCAACCGCATCGGACTTCACTTAAACTGTGTGAGATAATGAGCTGAGATAT
Source organism: Bactrocera latifrons (assembly GCF_001853355.1). Lineage (NCBI taxonomy): Eukaryota > Metazoa > Arthropoda > Insecta > Diptera > Tephritidae > Bactrocera > Bactrocera latifrons. The sequence goes on from NW_017537434.1 coordinate 20,100, forward strand.
ATAAAAAACGTAGTCAGGAATTCAAAATGTCTTAGCTAAGTATTGATTGGCCTTCCAGCCTTTTAAAGCATTTCCCAACCTATAAATTTCCACGCAAGATGCATTTTTTAATGAATTTTTGAAAACCCATTGGTAAATAGACGGCACATACTTAGAGATTAAGGCCGTTAGCTTTAGGTAATTTTTTTTTTTAATTTTATAATTTTGTAAATAAATTTTAATGAAATCCACCAGCCTTTTTCCACTTTTAAACCAAAAAAATTCTCGCTAATCAATCCGTCAAAATCATGCTTATGCTTTCTCGTGCGGTTAAATCACAAATGTGAACTCATACTTAATTTGATTTTTTCCTTTCCATTACTTTTCCCTTTCATTATTCGAAAATTTCGCTGYGACGGACTTCCGTAACAAGCATATACAACCAACAGCTGCCATAATTTATGATCCACAAACGTAATAAAACGGATTTACAGTAGCTTAAAGCGTTGACAGTGCTGGTGAAAAGCGCCATAAAGCGACAGGAAACGGAAACATTTAAAATACCGTATTACGTGGAAATCCCAGTGACTTAACTGCCACACCACATAAAGATGTGCATTTCGTGCCGACGCAACTCGCTTCTCTGGCCAATTGATGACTATTCTCTCAGCGTCAGAGTATGCTAAAAACATAGGAGTATAATTGTAGAGTCACTAGAACTTCTTTTCGAGCGTTTTCCTTTTGATTTGCTTTTGTTGTTGTGCTTGCCTGGCGTGACTGCTTTGTTTTACTTCACTTCGAGTGCTTCTTGGCTTTAGTAATGAATAGCTACGTTAGCGTTATAAAGCGCGTTGCCAAAGCGGATGTGTGCTTCCTGTTGACAAGCCAAAGTGTCTATCTTCTTTAGATTGACAACATCAAGATTATAGGAAGGATGCCGGTAAATGCAAGCGCTAAGCGACACGCGTTGAAGATGAGAGCAAAATTTTGTCGAAAGTTTTAGTATGAAAATAGAGTGGAGTGAGGGATGAAATTAATTCACAGCTTATTAAATATTKCAACTGCCTTCTAATATGTGCTCCACAGTCGCTTTAATGTAGAAAATTAAGCGTTGAATCCTCGATTAGCTGTTAGTTGGTAGCTTTTGAGGAAACAAATTTCTATAATTCAGCTAAGCTGCGCGAATAATTTTGAAATTGATATGATTTTTGAAATTGAAAAAAGTGCAGTTCTGATCTCCGTGTGCTGTAGTATTATATAGTCTTGACAAACGAGCTGAAGAGGCAAGAAGCAAATATTTTTTTAGTTTTAACGAAGAAATAACAGCGTTGAAAAACATTGCAAAATCAATTTAGCCATTCTTTACGCTATTGTGTACAATTTTTRGAAGAAAATATTGTGAGAAGTTGCTTGGTATGTGTCTGAGAGCCAGCTCTTCTATAATTCCAGGCATATTTTTTGTTTTAAAATCTGTTTTTTGCGTGAGAGAAGTATACTTTTAGGAGGAAAAGTTTTTTTTTTACTTTTGTTGAATAGCACTTTAGAATTATTTCTTTCCAAACTTTT
>NW_017537434.1:22168-33512 GCF_001853355.1 Bactrocera latifrons
GCCTAATCCAATTTAGCCATAAAAACGGAGCTTAAACGAATAAAATACCTGTGACCTTTTTTCTGGTAGGCATTAATATGTTTATATGTAAGATAAGTAAGCAATCAATAAACATTTATATAGGCTCAAATAAATACAAATGCACATATATATAATATAATATATGKACGTATATGGGTGTGCTTCACCTTTGACTGCATGTGCTGCTACTACTGAAGTTTAGTAGTTTTATCGTCTCCGTCATCGAAATTAGGCAATAAAAAAGGAAATAAGACGTTAATGGGCATTTAAGTAAAATGTGAGTGAATTTGAATGCTTATGTGTACGTGTTTCTTAATAAGGTTTTTTTCTTTTGAATAAATTATATATATTTGGATATTTTGTCATATCAGCGTTCAAATCCTTATGGATTTATATTTTATCTTGCAAAGTTGGTAAAGGATTTGAAATAAAATTTATACACTGCAAGTATATACAATCTTATATACATGTGTATATACCACTCGAATGGATATTAAACTTAATTTTTAGTTGTATGTTTTTTGTTTTGACATATCGTTTTAAACTCACGTAAATGCTTATTCGAAAATTCGTTGTAAATTAAGAATTTAAGTAAAGAACATAGTGAAGCGCCAAGGTATGCAACGGGGTTGTCAATAAAACAAAAACCGGTTTGTGTTACCAATGAAATTCTTTACTCCTGTGAAAGTACTTTCAAAGCCATTTGTATGAAACTCGATTCCTTTTGGTCACCACAGGCACGCTCGCAGAAGTCCAGACGATTAACCCAATTTTCAACCGTTTTGAACCATAAATCGACCGATACTGCTGCAATTTCACGTTCGATATCTTTCGTCAATCGGCGCTGGCTAGTTGGCACAGACTTGACTTAGCCCCACGGAAAATAGTCTAACCGCGTCAAATCGCACGAACGAGGCAGCCAATGAACAGGGCTATTTCGTGAGGTAAAACGTTTACCAAACTTGGTTTGCAATAAATTAATTATGACAATCGCGGTGTGTGCTGTGGCGSCGTAGTGTTGCAACCACATATTGTCTAAGGCCATATCATCCAATTTTTGCCAAAAATATTCGGAAATCATTGAGCGGTAGCGATTCCCATTCACAGGAACGTGTCGGTCTTGATCATCACTGAAGAAGTACGGCTCAATGACGCCACCGGCCCATAAACCGCACTAAACCGTAATTTTTTCGGAATGCAATGGTGACTCGTGGAGTAGGTGTGGAAGGGTGCCTTATCGCTGAAGATGGTTTTTCGATGAAAATTCAATTATTGATCTGGCAGGACGATTATGACGACCACATTGAATGTATAGCTCTTAAAGTTGAGTCCACTGACTCCGAATTTCTGTAGTTAATTATAGTAATTTTGAATCGTTTCTTAATCCTATATCTTTCCTGGTCTAAATGGCAAATCATACTGGAGAGAAATGTCAGAAGTGTGGAAAAAATATGACGTCGTTAACTGTCCCTATCGGTCTACTTTTGTAGCGTTCAGTGACTTTAAAGATGACAGGTGTAACATAACAGAATCTAAACCGCTGAAATACTTTAAGGTGTTACAAAATTTATTCTGAACAAGTAAGGGTAGTATAAGTTCGAGTGCAACCGAATATTTTATACTCTTGCAACTTGTAATAATGAAAGTGAGCTAAAAACCTTGAGGTGCAACACGCCAACCAATTCAATAAGATTTGTTAAAAAATCTTAAATTATTATACATATGTAGTGTATGGGAGTTGTGGTAGTATCGACCCGATTTTATCTATTTTTGCCCATACCACATACTATTAATTTCCCACATACAAGTAAAATGTTCCTATAGTTTGATCAAAGCACCTCACATACCATCACCAATCACATGGAGTAAAGTCAGTCGGATATTCGAAAATACTGGTGTTTGTTGCATGAGGGCACGGTTAACCAAACTTGATTAGATTTAGGTTTATGTAACAACCGTTAAATGAACAAAACTATTATGCTCTGTAGTAACTGGTTGCAAGAGTATAAAGATGTGGCGAAGGAATTTAACATTCTTCGACGAAAAGGCGAAAAGGCGAGAGAAACATTAAATTATACTTGTATTATGGAACCTAGACTCTAGAGGGTTGAGAGCACATCGACGACGAACTACGTCAAAGACGTAAAAGAAAGGAATTGGTGCTTGCGAATCAACGATTAACAGTCACAGATGTTGCTATCATATTTGGAATATCGTAAGGATCAGCGAATACTAGTTTGAAATTTAATATAGTCTTAGAAAAGTAAAAGCACAATTATGAAACAATGCTTTGCGACTACTAAGAAGTCATCAAACTTAATATTACTGGCTATTGGTCTTGGATCTGTGATTGCGATCTGGAAACAGACGATCAGTCGGTCGAATATCGTGGCAAAAGTGGGCCGAAAGAGAAAAAACTCGTCAAAACAGGTCAAAAATTAAGACTATATTGACAGTTTGCTATGATTATCGGGGTATGGTGTACTCCGAATTATTTCCGACTGACTAAACTAACAAAAAGGAATACTACTTGCCTGATTTAGTTCCGAGTGTCTTCTGAAATAAAACCCACAAGTAATACATGTACCACATTTTGTCAAGATTTTGTTTTTACTCAAGTTAGAGCTTGAATGGAACCGACCGACCTACATGTAATCAACTCGTTTCTTCAACGTGATAATTTATATAACTCAATAATGTATATAACTCCATATATAGCGGATATCTCTTTACATTAATCGTGAAGTGTTTTGGAAACTAAATTGAATATCTAACAAAATCCAATGAATGTGAAATTTGCCTGTTAGAAAGCCTTAACCACTTCTTTACTTATATACAGCTTAACTGGGGTTAGGTACTAAATAACAAGCAAGTTCCTTGAAATGTTAAAACCTCATCAGGGTTAGTGAAATACAATTATTGTATCGGTTTTAAACTCTGCTGAATTTTACAATAAATATAAAAACACATCTTTTGTAGATCGATTGAGCATATTTTTGTTAAATCTTAGGGTACGAAAATTGGCAACGTGGCTCATCATTGTTTTCAATGACAATCAAAATAAAAATTTTCTGATTAAAGAAATAAAATATTTCTATGTTCCTCCAATAAATATATTTCTTCTAAAGAATATATTTCTATATACTATAAGATTATAGATAGATTATAGTTCAAAATTCATCTAAAACTCACGGCTTTGTCACTATATTTTTATAATTTTATCGAGTTTAAACTTCCTGAAATAGCAGTAAAAATAACTTCTTATACTCTTCCTGCTACCCGTTTAGGCCACAGAAACAATCTGTCAATTTTACGCATGTTACGAACAAAAGCCTTTGTTAGTTTGAGCAGGTAAGAGCGTTATTAGTGAAACCACAACAACATGCAATGCCGTTGCATCCACTCAGGTGTATTGCCCCAACAGTTGCGGTGACGTTTCATGTGTGCCAGCGCATGGGCAACATCAATATGCGTCACGCGCTGAGATACGCTCCAGGGGCAATGCAAAATCAGCAGAATGTATGCTTCTCGGCAACGCATACATTCAAATATATAAATGTGTGTGTGTATATGTGTGACATATGAGTGCACGTAGTAGGTCAGCATTCATTGGAGGCCTCCATATGCATAATATGCCAGCAGTCAGCTGCCACGCTTCACTGCCTGCCATGCCCGTCACTTGCTCACAAACCTACCGCAAGAGCTTGCCACCGATTTGAGCACAAATGGACACATGCATAGTGATTTGCCGCATAATAGGATGTTACGAATCTGATGTTCTGATCACTTCGTCAAATACCTGAACAGTCAAAGGACGCTACGAATTTGGTAGAAATTTTGTAATGAGCTTTGCATTAAATTTTCTTTAAAATTTTCGAGAGACCTGCTGCTGTAATATAAATAATCAATTTTGTACAGTTTTTGCGAATCAGAATCTTGTTAGTTGATTGAATATTGCTTTACGAAATTTTGGTTTGGGTCCTGGCTAATACATAAGTTCCCAACCCATGAGATTGTCCTAGTGAGAAAACTTAATTTCCCACAGAATTTCTACATTCTTTTAAGGTGCGCGCCAAAACCCAAGTCGATACATTTTTCTCTAGATTAGCAAAACTTTTTTTATGTTCGTTTGCAGTTTGAACTCCAAGTGTGCTTGGCAGACGGGTTTTTGGGGCGATTTTTACCATAGAGGAAAAAATTTACCTATAAATTTTTTCTAAATTTTGCATTTATAAAAGACTCAGGGCTACGAAATCGGAGAAATAATAATATAAGTGATTTGCGGAGTCTACTTTATCACACATGCAAGTATTTGATTGGCCCAAAGCATCCTTAAAAGGCGCGAAACCATCAATTACTTGGCTCATACGAATCGTTCATCCACCCTTTTTAATAATGATAACATCTAGAGAATTGTAGAAGCAGTGCTTGCAGATCGTCGTGTTACCTTCAGTGACATAACAGATTACATTAATTGCTTTTGTAGATCGACTTAACATATTTTGGTTGCTTTTAGAGTACGAAGCATGTTAATCCTAGACTTTTACCAAAATATCTGATAGGGTAAGAGAAAATTGACAACGTAGCACAGCATCATTATTCATCTACATTTATTTTGTCGCTTTCCATGTAATCCCCATCAGATATAATACACTTTTGTCAACGAGCTTTACAGTTTTCGCAACACTTTTCATAAGCACTTTTTGGGAGGGATTTCAAGAACTTCAGCGAATTTGGTTTTGTCTCCTCGATGGACTAAAAACGGGATATCGGAAAAAACAATAAGCTCTGTTGTTTCCATTTCCATCCATTGAAAAATCACATTACTGAGGCATACCAATATAAGCAGCTGCTGTAAACAAACTGGTAGACAGATCGCTCTCATATTTGGCACAGTAATTAAAAATAGTCCTACCAACTTAGCAATATACAATTTTTTGAAATATAATTTATGCGGAGAATGTAAATTACAATTTCCGGTTACCTCTTTGTTAAAATATACATACGCCGTCGAGACTGTTCAACAATCTAGCGAATAACGCTCAAAAATTCAGCCGAAATTGATTGATTTGAGAGACACGATGAAGATTTGTATTTTTTGTTTTTTAGTCCGGTCAAATTAGGTGGTATTGTCGAAGTTCTATTAATTTCAAATTTCTTTGAGTTGAGTTGAGCTTAATTATTTCTTGATTCAACCAAAGAGTTCAGTTCAGTTCAATACCTTTCTTATGATTATAAGCTTAAAATAGAAAAAAAAAAATATATATATATATATCATACCGAATAAGTCCAACTCCTCGCAGCAGCTGAAAGAACTCGGTGCCGAGGTGTAAAAAGCAAGTAATCACTGCGAAAAGCAACAACAACTACGCAAAAAGATTCTAATGCATGCATATATGTATATAGAATATGATTACGTAGTATATTTATATCTTTTGAGCTTTGCGCTCATTTATCAAACGCACCTGTGCTCAATTGTGTGAGTTGAAGCTAAAAAATGTTGTTCATATAACAGCTCATAAGTCTCGTGTTTGGAACACAATGAAAGCAATACACACACATACATGACAATGAAACGCACATTAAAGGTTTGCCGTGAAAATCCCCTTATTTGCATGTGCAACCAACTCGAACTCACCCCTTGATCAATGACGGTAATTTCTCATTGCCGCAAAATTAATATGTAACGCAGACATTACTTCAACAAAAACTGGAATGCTCACGCACTAAATCAGCACGGTTCGCACACTTTGACTATTTCATCACCCTTTATTTTGCATGCGCGCACACATATTTAAATTGTTTTCGATGTTTCATAGCATTTACGCTTTTGTTGTTGGTGTTCTACAACTTTGCTGCCGAAATTAGTTATTCAACTCAACGCTTGTGTGCCTAAGTACTTAACTAACGGTACAGTGAAGTGACTGCGAGCGCAAAAATATTATTGCTTTTACTCTCTTAAAAATCACCTTTTTTGGCATTTCAACTGCTTTCTTGCGATTCGTCATATTACAAATAATCTTAAATTACACTTTACACTTTGTGCTACGAATCAGTCAAGGATTGAAGGGAAGTGTTAAAAAAACAGCGTGTGTGTGCCAATTCAATGTGCTATTAATTTGAAAATTCGAATTGCGTTTTGTATGGTAGAACGGATGTTTTTGTGAACCCTGGGCATATAAATTTTGCCGCGAGATTTGTAATATACAGAAGGAGACTTCGAAGACCCTACAGAATATAGAGTGAGGAGCGAAACTGCCAACCTGTTTACAAAAAGGACCAATATGCCACCATATGAAGCAACCCCTAGTCATCAAACTACCGCCGTCATATTAGGCAGTTTGCTTTACCGGAAACTTTTCTGGCGGACGAAGCCAAAAATATATGCTACCATCTGATTGGTACCTACTAATTTTCGTCTCATCTGACCATATAACCCTTTTCCAGTTCTCAATTGTTCAATTCCTCCGTTTAAACCTAGTTTTCACATTTAGTTCAGATAAAGTATGTTTCTTTTGCTTAACCTCAGCAACCATACTAATTTTATTTAAAAAGCGTCTTACTTTCCATGTACTTGCTTGAAGTTCTAACTAACCAGCAGCTTCTTGAGGAGTTCTATACTAATTTTTGCACAACACAAAACAAGATGAGTAGAATGAGCTTTATAGGAGGTGACATCAAATTTCGGCGATGGTCGGGGAATATGCCAGATTTAGGTGAAAACTTATATCTCAGAATTTACTCTAACTATTTTAACCGAATTCGGTTCATGACAATATCCTCTAGCCCGTGGACTATGGACGAAATCCATTTTTAACCATACACCACAGTTATAATTCCATATAATGCTTTCGATTTCCAGTACACCTGCAAGGACCAATACATATATTCGGGAAAAAAAATCTTGAAAAAATGTTGCTTTTGAGGGATGCAATCACGAGTCTTAAAATTGTGAAAATCGTACCATAACTGTTCCAGAAGCCAAATGCCAATAATGTTCACCCTAGTACGTATGACAGACGCTTTGCCAAAAATATCGATCAGCTTGTAAGATATATTACTGATATTCGGAGAAAATATTTCCTCTTAAGTATACTAAAGTTGTGCAAAAAATGGATTGGATCAGATCAATATTTCCCTCAGCTCCCATATACCCGATATAAATATGTTCGAAATTCAGTTCACTTACACATATCATATACTTATATATCGACGAATGTGTTATTTGTCTTAATTATGTATATAGATATATTTTTGTATATATATGTATATATATTGTGTATATTTCTGCCGAAAAAGAAAAAAATCTTGAGAAAACTTACCAAGGATTTTGAAACGTCAGCTGGTTTTATATGTTTATTGCTTCATATTTATTAAATTACTTAAAAATAAGTTCTCAAGTAAACCTGAAATATGTTTATTGTCATTAAATCAACCCTTACATGTATTCAAAAATTTAAATTTTGATACATTTATTTATTTATTTATTTTATTTTCGGAGTAAATAAATTTCGAACCAAAAAAAAAAAAGAAAACATTTGTTTGAAGTAAAAAATAAATAAAATTCCCATTGGGAGAATGCAAAACCACTCATACAAGTACAAGCAACAGATCAATGTTTTGCGCTTGAACCGACGAAACGCAACGAGAGGAATAGAAAAAAGGAAGTATGTGGCGAGTAATTTATCGACAATATATGGACTACATTTTAGGATAAGGAAATAACAAAATCTTCCATTAAAAGTATAATCTACAATAAAATGACTTGCCACTCTTAAAGAAAACAAGATGGAAACACTGATCTTTTAATAAATAGAAATTTTACGTTTTTATCATTGAAAAGGCCTCAAGACAAACTTGTTTGCGACAAAATTACAACAAATGGTCAGAAACTATATATGCTATGCTATTACCATAACATTTCTATATATCCTCTATAAGTATGTAGAGCAATTAGCATCATATTGTTCAAGATCAACAAAGAACGGGTTAATATAAACAAATACCTGAATTGTCAACTGAAAAGTCAAATTCTTATTTCACTTTCTTGAATATACTTTGACGGTAACTGTTTTATCTACTATTTATTTAAAATAGAAAATTAAATAAATTACATTTGCGCCGTTGACACTCAACATTTAAATTATTTACACTATATATATCTGCATTATTAACTGCCATGGCGTATACGTAACGCAAGTACGAAAACACATGCCTGCAAATTCATTGTTCGTGAGTAAACATTGATTTTTATTATTCCACTCTCAGGCAAATTTATTGCATATTTATTTACATTCAAGCTTTTAGCAACCATTTTATGGCAATTTAAGAGACTTTTTAATCAAGTACACTTTAAATCTTTATGAAATAAATATTTCCAACGAATGCACACACAATCTGTTTGACTTTGTGTCACTGTAATCGTTGTTGCTGTAAAATAATCCAGTTACATGATGCATCATAAAATAATAATTAACCTTTAAATATGCCGTTAAAGAATTTATTGTATTTGCTCGTGATTTTTTGTCATTCGGTCACATTAATTAACGTACACAACGTTATTGTTTTTATGTATGCTTATTTGAATGTGATGAAGGTCTTCATTGAGGCTGTTGTTTTGTAAAGTGATTTTTGATATATACATATAGTAGTATAATATTGAAACAACTTGTTTAACTTGGTTAAGCGGTTACTTGGGTTTCCTCGGGTAAAAAACAGAATTTTTTCAATAATTTTTTGTCATATAAAATATGAAATATTTTATTAGAATTTTTTTTTTTTTTGTTACAAACTACACTATTAGCGAAGAAATTGTGAAATTTTTGGGAAAAGATATTAATAATTAAACTCTAATAAAAAAAACTATAATCAAATATTTCATATGAGAAAAAATTATTGAAAAAGGGTTATTTTACCCGAGGAAACCGATATAACCCCTTAAAGATGGACGGACCGTCGACATGAAGAGAATTAGAAGTTTCTTGTTATCAGAATGACATTATTCCTAATAAATTCTTTAGAATAATCACTACAGTATTTCCAAGCGTTATGACATATATAATATTATATATAGAATTATTACCTTTCACAAGAATTAATAAGCTTATGCAGTAGTTGCACTATCTCACTTTCTATCTTAGTGTGGCATAGACATTTAGAATTAGAATAGCCAATGACATTGACATTTTTGGCCTCAACGCCCACGACTTTAGCCCTCTAGCGAAGGAAATGGGTCTAGTAGTGAATGAGTGCAAGACGAAATATCTCGCGCTTGACTCCCCTGTCACATTTTCGAAGTTGTAGATAACTACGTCTATCTTGGAACCATCATTAACAGTAATAGCAATGCCGGTCTCGAAATCTAACGCAGAATAACTCTTGCCAACACTTCTTACTTAGAAGTGAAGTCAGTTCTTGACGAACAAAGACCAAGCTCTATAAATCACTAATCACCCAACACTCCTATATGGAGCAGGGGAATGGACGATGACAACATCTGTTGAGTTGACGTTACGAGAATGATTTGTGGTCCTTTGTATATTGGCAACGGCGAATATCGCATACTTTTCTTAAGATTTTTGGTTAACACATTTTCCACGATGTTTGGGATACGAGCTAGTCCCTTCAGCTTTTAAGGCGCTGATCTGAAATTTTGCACATATTATTTTCTGCTATCTGTCATATAAACAATAAGATCGCAACCAAGTGCTTACGTGAAAAACTTACAAAATATATTCATGAAATTTGAGGTAGGTTATTAGTCATTTCGTCGTTAAATTGGACCACATAAGCATAAACCTGCTATATAAAAATCAAAATAAAGATCTTATTTCACCCCTTTATGCCATAAAAAATGCGTCTGCGAAGATTTTTGGAGCTTCGGTGTAGCAAAAGTTAACGCGTGTATTTTTTTTTTTGTTTCTTTAAATACAATTAGCAAACCAAATGCATTACAAGCAACCTTTTAAAAAAATAAAATCAACCTTTATTTCATCAAGATAACTATTTATCACANAAAAATAAAATCAACCTTTATTTCATCAAGATAACTATTTATCACATTTTAGAATTTAACAAAGGTAAATCAAGCAACCGTAAAACAACAAAAATAGCATATTTTGTCACTTGGCACCTTTTGCGGCCAAGCATTTGACATGACAGCGGCAAAAGGTCAGCAGCCAACAACACGAATTGCGCAGTAACTAGGCACCCAAATACTGAAAAACTGTCACATTGACAGGTAAACGTGTAAGCATGATTTAGGTCAAGTGACAAGGAAAGTTGGGAACTACAACAGCTGAGCAAATAATTATAGTAAAAGAAGAACAACACTGTAAACGCTGGGTGAAAGTTTAGTCCGTAAACATTTTTATCTTTTATGGTGTGTAAGTYTGAACTCATTCCTGGCCTGAGAGTAAAACCTCTTTCTTTTCTTCTAGACTTCAAAACCATTTTAGCCTAAGAAACTCTTTATGAAAAGACCCCCAAAACTCCACACTTTTTTATTAAAATAAGTTAAATGAACATATGAGTATATTTATGTACCTTGCATTGTATTAGAATTACCTCGAATTGTGTTTCGAAATAGTTACAAGTAAGTACAGCGTTTAATAGATTTTTCCCCATTTTTGTTTACATTTCGTATTCAGAGACCAGCAACTTCAGCCTGATACTACATGCCAATAGTTTTCGAGAAAGCTTATGTAAAGGTAACTCGGAGATATCTGCCGATATCATAAAAAATGTGTTATTTAAAATTTTGGCTAGTCTCAATATTTTATGTACTTCTTTTGTATCTTGGAAATTTTTGAGGGAAACGTTTGTACACTGAAAAACAACAGCCTTTTGTGTAAGTGTCACGAAGCCTTATGTCAGATGGAGTCAGCCTGTGGAGCGATTTCATGATGAACTCTATGAATTTGGACTTTGTAGCACCTGACTTTTTCTAGTTCAAAAACTGGGATAYCCGAAAACTATTGACTGTTTTGCCATGATAACATAGATGAAGAAGATACCGCTGGGTCTTAAGAATACTCCAAAAAAACTACATACACCAAGATTTATCACCATTCGTTGATGAATAAATTGGAAGTTCAAGAAGTTTTTTTTTTTTTTTTGTTTTCATTACCATTGAAAATGTGTGATGATACACATTCGACAAATCATAGTGGCGACAAATCATTTTCGATCTATTATCCACACAATAATCTGAAGACAGCGTAATAAACCTAATTGCTTACATACCAATTATAATAAAATGTTTTCCAATTATAATAAAGTATGCGCTTTCATTACATACACACTCGCCACGAAGCGGCGTTAT
>NW_017537434.1:33984-46198 GCF_001853355.1 Bactrocera latifrons
TACTCAGTTTATGCAATTTACTAAATTGATGAATAAAACAAAGCAAGAAAGACCATTAACACTTCGTAGACTTTTTTCTTATAAAAGGCTTTAATTTCAAAGACTTTAATAATATTGTAAATATTAAAAGGATTCTTAAAGTGTAATAGTTTACTATTAAAGTATTCTATTGAAAAAGTAAATTTCATTTTGATGCTAACTAGCCATTGGTCAGAAAGTATTGTCACGTTGACTTTAAAAACAAATACCTATGACTTAACTTCCGATTTTAATAGAATATTAATAGAAATAAATCAAATTGAAACGAAATTTGAGTTTTGATTATAAAATGGTTATTTATGAGTTATATATTAGTTATACATGGGTTATATATTGGTTATCATACACTCAAATTTAAACAAAATTTGAGTTTCAATGTTAAAATTGTTAAATATTGGTTATTTTATCCAACAGCGTTTTGTTTTTTTTTTTTTTTTTTTTTTTTTTTTTTTTTTTTTTTTTTTTTTTTTTTTTTTTTTTTTTTTTTTTTTTTTTTTTTTTTTTTGGATTTGTGTGTGATGTTATGTATAATATATTGTATATTGTTTTGCATTTTAGATGACGCTATATTCCTTCTATGTGTTAATATAGTACTCAATTTGTAATTAATCATTCCTTAAAATGCGGTTTACATTTCTCTCTCCTACCGAAATGTCTAGCATGGAAAGACAAGTTCATTTAACCACAAATTGAAATAAGTAGAATCACGTATTCTGTAACCGTTTTTTAACTTGCGCTCTCTCACCTCATTCCAAGCTTGTCACAGTGAGTTAACAATTTCATTAAAACTCTTCTGTCGCAATGAAATTACAACAACTTTATCTGCTTANCGCTCTCTCACCTCATTCCAAGCTTGTCACAGTGAGTTAACAATTTCATTAAAACTCTTCTGTCGCAATGAAATTACAACAACTTTATCTGCTTAGTTGCTCGTCGCAAACAATAAATAAATGGAGATATTTACACTGTTGAACATGGAAAGCGAATATTTAATTTAAATTCATCAAACATACAAAATGCCTTCAGCTGAAAATGGAGAAAAAATTCAAAATATAACGGAAGACTAAGTTATGTTGTTTCAGAACCCAATTGTCAGGAGAACTGGAGGTCACAGATTTTCCAACTTCCACGATCTGGAGGATTAAAAATTGAATACTTTACGAGAATTTACGAGAAATCACATTTCGAAAATGACACATTCTATCCATTTCCAATTCTTGACTCAAAAAGAACTAATAAGACTGTTTCTTCCGCTTCTCAGAGAAAATAGACGAGTTAATAGTTTTATTCCTTCCATTTACAATTTTTCGATTTCTCTTTGGTAAACATGGAGTTCACTAACGCCGAAATTCGCGCTATTTTAAAGTGTTCCTTCGTTAAAGGCAAATCCGCTAGAGAAGCTTCCCGTGAGATTAAAGGGTTTTTTGGGGAGATGATACTTTATCATTTCGAAGTGCGGAGGAATGGTTTCGACGATTCAGAGCGGGTGAAAACGACTCCATGGGTAAGCCACTCGGCGGAAGACCTGTGATGATGAATACCATCTTTACTATCTACTGCTAATAACTGGACCGCTTGAAGCAGGTGATCGACCAGAAGCGTCCAGAATTGGCCAACCGGAAGGGAGTAGTGTTCCACCAGGACAACGCCAGACCACACACTTCGTTGATGGTTCGTCAGAAGCTAAGGGAGCGCTGTTGGGATGTTTTATCGCATCCTCCATATAGCCCGGGCATAGCGTTAAATGATTACCACCTGCTCCTGTCCATGGCGAACGCCCTTCTTGGTGTAAAGTTGATCTCAAAAGAGGCTTGTGAAAATATAAGGAGGAGGCCTTCTACGAGGGGGGTATTATGAAGTTGCCGTCTAGATAAAAGCAGATTATCGAACGAAACAGCGCATATTTGAACTAAATCCGATCACTGTAACACTTTTTAGGAAGCATTGAATTAAGAGCAAAAAGACAGAAGGGAGATATTTTACAACCTAATATATTCTATATTCCAGCTCAAAACTTTTTATCTATCGAACTCTTATTAAAAAAAACTATAGTTTATCTCTCAGTGTTGCATTTCGGTGTTAATCAGTGTAATCACACAGACGAAGCCAACAACAAACCCCCATCATAGTCTAACTWATTATGRAYTACACTAATTTCCTTGCAGCTCGTTTGCTCATTGCCAGTTACTTGTTAGTTGAGTTGGTTCATTTGCGAATGGTAATTTTTCAATGTCAAACCGCCAGTCACTGCGGTATCACCGGTTTTGCAAAATTTTCGCACTGCAACTTAGTAAACTATTAAAACTCGGTCTTTTCTCGTCACATTAACATATACCTATGTATATGGGCCTAGTACATATACATATGTACAGATACTCGCTGCAGATAATCACTACGATGCCTGCTCGTCTTTATTAATGACTGTACTTTTGGTATGCCGGCGAGTGCCGCTATTGCACGTGAGTTCATGGCAAAGTGTTCGTGTTCTTAAGGTTGCTGTGTCACCTCCTCATCAGTTTCCTTCCGAAATTTTTGCGGTTTGTAGAATGTAAACGTTGGCGGAAATGTCTTTGTSACAGGTGAAGTTGCTCAAGTTAATTTTATCTGCCGGAAACTTTCTTTACTTACTCTTAATGAGGATTCAGTGTATTCGAAGGCTTAAGATTAGGTGTAAATACATTGAGGTGAATGTGGCCGGCCGCTAAGTGATACTAAGTTTCGAAGTAGTTCATCCTGACTAAAACCGAAATTGTTAAATTATTTTAAAATTAAGGTGCTAGAGTTTCACATGGGTCAGCCGTTTGAAAGCTCYGTAAGCTCTCGAAAATAAAAACCCATCGCCTCTTATTACATCGGGTTTTCCCAGACCCACCAGTTAAGGTGGCTGCCATAAACTTAGCGGAGTGAATATAGAGCAGCGAAGTGCAGTATACTTCAGAGAGAGGTTTATTTGCTCCGATACGAAGCGATTGTGTGGACTTTGAGCTCGCTGCTTGTGCGTTCAAAGCTAATCCAGTAGTGAATGACCTCATTAGCTAAAGCGGTAATGTTCTTCGATACTATACTGTATATGTGACCGGTCACAGTGAAAACGCTGTAAACTGGAAAGCCGAATTATCTTGCTCAATTTTCTCCAAATAGAATCAAGTCTTCACATGTCCTCTTGAGTTCTAACGCTGGACGTATGGAACTCCAGTGAGCTCGGTCAACGTTGATCAACAGTCAATGCTTCTAAGACTACAACTTTTAGCCCAGAGTAAGAGATACTCTGAACTATTTGCTCTTGGCAAAGTCAGCCTCGCCGTAATTGAAAGTCCACTGATTGTACCCCGTTCAATAGGTTTATGTGAGATGGAATCATGTTGGCACTTTCTCCTCAGTTGTCCTGCTTTTACCTCACTGAGATTAAAGTATCTCGGTAGTTACAACTTCGAACTTAGTGAAGTGGCTGGGATTAACGTTAGCCACCAATTTGTGATAAGTTCAAAACGCTTCCTTGATCTATAAGAAACTGGCGTGATTTTAGGAGTTTATGGGTAATACAAAAGATATACATTTGTTCAAGCGAGATCCATAGATTAGAATCAACCATACGACCCAACCTAATCTAACCATTATGGCATTGGTATATTGATAAAAGGGAAGATTTGGCACAGCTCCATTAGGAGAATGAAATTCGCATTTAAAATCAAATGGTAATAGAAACTGTGAGTCTTTAAACTAAATAATATTCTGTTACTAAGAAATTATTATCTTCACTAGAGGCAGTCCATGATGTGGAAGTATTTTCAAATTTTTACTGTTACTAAGTCTCTTTTTGAAAGAATTAACGATCCATATTTAGCATCGTAAAGAAGAATTGAAACAAGATTTTAATGGAATTGGAGAATCCTTAGATAAAATTTAACTAGAGCACCCGATGGGTTACCAAACATTAAGGTACCACCAAATTTCTTCTACTACTGTTTATAATAAGCCTTAGACAGCAAACAGTTGCGGAAGCACAATGCGGAAGAAAGAGTGAGCTAGCATGGTGAACAGATGTACGAAAAACCACCCGCCGGAAGCCAATGGAAAGAGTTCTAAGGCTCGCTGCACAGTACATCACAGGTGCGTTGAAAACAACTCCAACGGCGGCTCTTGAACTGGTACTAAACCTGCCACCTATAGACCTCCTCGCTGAAAACTGCGCAGCAAAATTGGAAGGGCCACTACTGGCTGTAGAAGAATTTTCATACAGAACCTTCGTGCATTACTAGGTGGCCAACTATATGAATTAACTTTTAAACTGGGAAAGAAAGTTCAAATTATACATAAAAAACGATGGCTGGCGTAAAGGTATGTTAGCTACACGCAACAATCTAAACATCTATACGCAGGACTCGAAAATTGACGATGGAGTTGGTTGGAATATACTGTCCAGGGTTAGGTATAAGGCAGATCCACTGCAGTATATTCGAAGCTGAGGTCTTTGCTATTGCAAAGCCACGAAACTGGCCTCTAATGTACCTGCAGGCAAAGACAGAGTCATCATCTACGTAGAAAGCTCAGTAACAATTAAGGCAGTAACCTCGTATCGCATATCAACCAGAAGTGTGTTGGGTAGCGGGGAGGCATTGAAAAAGTTGATGGAAGTAAGCAACTTCACTTCTACTTGGCGCCAGGCGACAAAGGCATCGAGAGCAATGAAATAGTGGACGAGATTGCCAAGAATGATGTGCTGTTGCATAAGTCATGTGCAAAAGAGTTAATCAGAAGAAGGACTACTAGCTGGTCACTGTCTGATGGCGACACACGCAGGCAGAGGATTGGGGTCCCCATCGTATGATACACTGGATTAGGTATAGATAGTGTGGCCGCAGGCATCCTAAACGATGGCTACTCCTCTGGGACTTATAAAATGAACTCCATCTGGTATTGCAAAGAACCGCACTGGTCTATGCGTATCTTATTTACCTACCAGTTTAACCTAACCAACCCAACTTTTATACAGTGATATCGGAATACCCATTATTACTAAAAAACAGTTACATTCATTATAGCCAAGTAACTATAATTCCACTTAAATTATTGTTTTTCCTCAAACATCTGTTCTCTTTCCATACGATTTAATTTAACATATAAATAATTCCATCTAACAGCAAAACTGAAACTTTTTCAAGCGCAGCAAATTTATTTTCTCTTACTAAGCTCTCAAGCAGCAAAAAGGATACTTAACCCTTAGCTGTAATGGAGCGCTTAATCTGCGCCGAAATTAATTGTGAACACGAGAAGTGCACATCAAAGCAATAATTGTATGGAGGTAAATAAATGACCGTCGTCCAATCGAGACACAGTGGTGTMAACGTGGGGTAAATGTGAATGCTAATCTAATTAGGATATCGAGAAATGCTAAAATGCATGTTTTTCATCAAAAATTCGCAAAKCTTATGAAAGACAAATAAAWTTTCAAMATCTYAACCCAGTTTCCYCTGCKAGCTCMACACTTAAGCTTATTAGTCATATTTCGAAAAATAGTTAATATTTCACAAGAAATTTCMTAACATTTTACAACAAGTTAACGAGTTAAAAAGCAATGCACACAGTCATCCGTTTAGCTGAAATATTTGTAGCATTTGTTTTCTTTTTTTCCATTACCAACAAGCAAACCGAGCATTGGCAACCGAAGCTCAAGAAATTAAACCGATGAAATGTTGAAAGTGAGAAATTGCTGCCGCTCGCCGTCAGTGTTTGCTTAGTTGTGCTTTTGAAGTATTTTGTTGACAGCGATGGAGAGGAAAATTATGTTATGTTGTTGCGAAATATCCAAGCGTAAGGGCTTAACAAGCAAAACAGCAAAGCAGCAAAAAGTATATAAATTTACTTGCCACAACGGAAGCGAACAGGTTCGAAGCAACAAACTTCATACGGCATTTCCTTGAAAGAGCGAAGGAAGTGCATACAAATAAATACATGTATATAAGAGTTTGTTCTTGGCTGCCACGCCTGGCATTTATTTATTGCAAAAATAAAACATTATATTTTATAGTGTAGCATTGTTTTTACACGAAGACAGATTTGTAAGTCTGCAGCTATAAAATTGGGTGCAATGCCTTTTCCTCTTAAGGGGAATTGCAGGCTGTCAAACTCTGGGCAGTCTGATTTTTTACTTTATCGGCGAAAAAAACGATGATATTTTATCATTCCGCAAAAATTCCTGTTAAACTCTCCACGAGAGTGCCGACTTGTAATAGATACCACAGCAGCACGACGTATGCAAGGACGAGCTGGCAATAGTTTGCTCCTGTTGTAGAAGCGAGGTATCTAGGCACGGTCAGACTTCTTAGCTGAGTGTTCGTTCCTCCTCAATGGCTCTGCATCCAGGTAGGGAGGCTGGATGAAGGTGTCATTCGAATCGTGCAAATGATTTACCTGACTAAATGCCCTTAAATAGCTCAGACTCGTTGTAGAGCTACGGATACTCGACGACCTCCGTAATAAGATAGCCTTACTTGCATTGCGAGAGCGAGAGTGCAAGCGGACATACTTTCCCCGACACTCCTGGGTCTAAAATATAAACCAAAACGACAACAAAAATACGAATTTAAAGAATCCGAATCTTCTAAAAACAAAGCAGAGGGGAACTAGTTGTTCTCAGCTGAGAGCAGCGTTTACAACGAACTCAAGAACGGCCAGGGCAAAGCCAGAAGCGAAACTTGATCTGACAGAGACCAGCAATACCAAGGAAGTTGAAACCAAGACRGACTCCAGGAAAGCAACAGCACAAACGACAGCCGGTACCAAACCTAGTAGCTAAAGTGTGGCTACGAAGTACATGAGGAGAAAGTTGTCAAAAGTGCTGCTACTAGTAGTGCAAGCAGCGAAACCAAAGTGTTCGGAGAAGACACGTGCTGCTCCTTTGCTGAGAAAAATGCAAGTGCAAMMGCMAACCAAGAAARAGCTAACRAAKSAGCTCCAAGAATCCATTTACTGCGTCAGAGCAGTCTTSCSAAGTTTRTTCCGCCAGCAGTAGCAGCCAAGCAGGAAACATCAGCTAAAGAGACTACGTCGTCAACTAAAAGGCTAAGAGCGCCAAGCTCTCAAAATCATTTGCTGATGTGGCCCGAAACCGCATTATTATTGATGTGCTGAATGAGAGAAATCCCGAAGGAAGTAGCCTCAGCTCCCAATGGAAGTGGTTGCCAGCTACGTTGATTATGTGGTGCTGCAAATATTATTAAGCAATCCCAGTTCATCACAGTCATCTACATATGCCGGATGATGCCAGACCCAAATCAATATGATAGTTTGTGATGACCATCAATCATTTCAGATATACAAGGCCGCTATATTCAAGGTTGGAGAGGTTTACCACGAAAGTAAGCTGGTAGCGATAGGCAGAAAAGATTTCCTATTTCGACCAAGAGCAAGGATTTGAATCTCAGCTATGCGATCATCCTCGGACCAGATAGCGTAGCTCATCATGCCCCATAAACCGAAACTGTTGGCTGGGAGATGGATATTCGCCAAAACTTCGAAGATTCCTCAGTAAAAACTGTTGTAAAGAGGGAAAAAATCCAAAATTATCCACTTGTGAAATCGCAAGCATATTTCTTGGTTTTCAATAGCCCAAAAAACGAAAAAATGGTAACAAACGATTTTATAATTAAATTTGCACAGCAGACTGAGCAAAAATCTACTCACGTGAGTGGAGGAACAGCTAAAGACGAGTGCATACGACATTTATATAAACCTTCATACAAACCCAAATGGTATGTGCAACCAACTGGAGAAAAAATAAGAGCTAAAATAAAAAGGTCCGATTTTTGTATTTCATTTTATTTATTTTCCCGATGTGTATTTCACATAGGTGAAATTAGTAAATTTGGATGAATATACGTTTTTATAAGTTTAAGCATTTACCTCTTTTACTGCAATAAGTTTCTTGAATATCTCTGATGATAATTGTTTCGCAAAATAACGGGTTATTATTAACAATCTTATAATTCGAGCAGGATTTGTTTATTTTTGAGTCAGAGGCCTGATAAACATAAACGAGGTCCAATGGTTTCACAGCTAAGGCTCAAGACGCCAATGTACACCCGATTCGCACGCAATTAGTGAGCTCAGCGCTAATATCATCACTCTGCTATCGGAGTGCATACTCACCTCCTTGAAAGAAGCTACAATTTGAAGCAGTACGTCTACCGTGAGAAATACGAAAGAGGTCCGGTAGCTTCTAAGATAAAACTCTTACTTTGGTGAGAGTCCTCACCCCTTAACTATTGCTCTTCTAGAGTAATAAAAGCAACCGATGCCTTCCCAACTCACTGCTCAATATTTGGCCACCATAAAAGCTTTCTCTTAAGGATAAGTCCTAGCTATTTCACCTTATCAACCGGTTGAAAACGTGAACTTCCGAAAGAAGGAAGAATCATATTTCGCATCTTATATTTCCTAGTCTAGTAAATAAAACTAGTTCAGTTTTACTTGGGTTGACATAGACGATAGTCCCCTTTCTCGAGTTTTTTCCGTAGGTATTATATTTAACCACCAAGATCACTATGACACATATGAAAATAAACAGAGCTGTTGCGAAAGTAACCCCTCCATTATTATTTTAATAGGGTATTTCTATTGCTAAAATGTCTCGTACCTAAAGATAATTAACTGAGAAGTGAGAACTTGAAGCCGCTCTTATTAATCCAACAACTATTGAAAATATTTATAAATACCATATTATGTTCGAAATTCCTTGTTCATAAAGCATATTGAATTGAAGTCAGAGATCTGCAGTGAGCATATTACTGACAACCGTAAATTCTCTGCTTCAGTATCGATTGCTCTCTTCGCCGTTTTATCTGCTACCAGCTCGGTTCGCACCACTGCCAATATTGTTGGTACCAATACTTCTCCGTCCAACGTTGCTGTTTCTGTTTCTGTTGATGCTCAACTAGCCCCAACAAATTAATAAATTCCAATATACTGCTAAGTGCTTTTGAGGCGATGTAATCCCTATTTGGAAGCATTGATCCAAGCGCCTTTATCCTGCACCTGTAGTCGATTGGCAGGTGTTCTGGTGTTTCAGACTCCAAGTCACAGAAACGGCAATTCACATTCACACAAGAAGCTAGTGCCATGTTAAATAAGTGCTTCTTGAGCTTACAATGGCCAGTATACAAGTGCATTGAGTTTTTCTCTTGCCTTGGAGTTGCTGTCAATGTTTCTCCTTACCTCATACTTCATCAATGCGAAGCAGCTTCTTTATGGTGTGGTGACCAACCGTAATGAAAGTTCCGGTCCTACGATGTTGGTGAATGCTACGGAGCGGGCAATCTCATTACGCAGTTCATTATCGACTATACCTTTATGACCTGGCACCCAAATAAGGAGCGCTTGGTTACATTCTGATATACTATTCAGTTGTTCTATACATGCTAGCTCCAATCGCGATTTGATCTCTGAGTAACTTCTTTTGAGGCATTTCTTTGAGTGCCGTACGTCCATTGCGATATTTGCGTTAGAGGGTTAACTCTACAGACCGATTTATAGCACAGACCTCTGCAGTAGCTGAAGAGTGGAATCGTTGCATTCAGCCACCTGCCAAGATTAGCCTTAAACTTCCTAGTAAAGTTAACCTTTTTCGTAATGCTATCCCTATGGAGAAAAGCCAGTGATATTACGACACTTAGCTCATTGCTCATACGTTGAGAATGGATTACTTTACCACTGCTAATCATTCCTGCTGTCGGTTGGAGCAGTGTGTGTTTGGCGACTTGACCGATTACTAGTTGTAAAGAGGTGAGTTCTAGTAAGAATTCGTCGTCCAGTCCATGTCCTACCGACGTCTTTAATGCGTCTTGATCCCAGACCACCGCTCCATAAGTGATAATTGCTCGCACGATCATAGTCTACAAAAATCTGATAAACCTTGGCTTGCAATCCCAGGATTTACCAACAAGCCAATTGCGCATCATCAGTGCCTTCATAGGTTAGACCATGGTCAAATCAACATGCTGCTTCCACCGCAGAGGGAGAATTCAGCGTGAGACAAATATATTTATAATATAATATTATACCTTCATTTTCTTCACGCATGGATTTTGATATTTTCGTTACCTGACTTAATGATAGTGAGTACTTCGACTCAAATTTCTGTTTTGTCTTCTGTTAGGTTAGAGATTCCGACAGAACTGGCTGTCTTAGAAGTGGTCGTCTCCGCCTGGTAGTTGATTGACCCAGTTACTTGATAATGATGACTCTATTCTGGACCAACTATCATCTCTGTTCATTATTGTTCTACATCCCTACTAATAATCCGCTGTAGTTGCGTCGGTGTTATATACAAAATTTCTAACAAGTTTTACAGCCCTCTCAATTTAAGTATTATAGTCACATTATGGTGAACATACTTTCCAATATCCTGCTTAGTCTTACCGCGTTGAAGCATCCACGGACCTTAAGAATCTCAGTCACCATATTTAATTAGATGCAATGTTAGAGTCAGTCTTCAGTTTTGATATCAAATTTCCTTCAAGCTCTCCGTTTACATATTCACTGGAATAAGATTTCATAGGCTTGAGAATACATTGCATGCAGAGAGTTGCCGATCAATATTTTATATAGAAAATTTAAATAACACACCGATTTCTCAAACTTATCACGTACGAACATGAATTCTTTTGATGTTTTCTTAGTTTATTTTGCCATATTCATAATACTCCATTGCAAACGATGCCATATTGCTGCATTGACAAAAAAATATTTCTCACAAACATTGAATATCCGTTTGTCCGGCCGGACATAAAAGCAATACACGAAATACATTTTTATCGCAACACTTGCGGCCAACACATAAAAATGCTGCTCGGCAACAACTAACGAAACATCGATTAACCCTTACAACACGTACTAAATGTTTTTGAATTGGACCCTGGGGAAATGCACACAAACAAACCTACAGACAAACGAGTATGGATGAGTACTTTCTGGAGGCGTGAAATGAAAGGAAGAACGTTACAGCGGCAAAGTAGGGAACGCACATGAAATCTCGGTAGAATCACGGATTGAAACGGTCCATATGAAAGCAATAGCAATAACACATAGTGCCAGTAACTGGCGGCAAGGTCAGCTAATAGACGCTCTCAGTTGTGTGAGAGGAGCGAGTCAATATTCTGAAATCAAATGGTGCAAACATGATATATTAGCGCCAAATGTAAGCACTTCAGCAGCTGTGAACACCACGCCACATCTATAAGTAATGAATTCTTCGCCGTTTGAACGTCACCTCGGCCGTGTAGTTCATTTATCTTGTTTTATGGCACTGACACTGTTGAGGCAGCATAACATTTGACAGCTGTGGATTGGCAGGCGTGTCCATATGTAATGACACCGAGGTCATTGAGCCGATTGACGAGGCGCAGAAGTGAGCGGGAATACTTTACACAAGGAAATATATACATGTATATATCTATAAAGAAAACTAACTGTACCAGTGTGCTGAGAGAGAGAGCAATAGGGATAAAAAAACGCCAGCGGCCTATCTGCAATCTCTGTAACGTGACTGCAATAAGCAAGTAGTTGCCACCAGTTGGTTAGCAATAGAAAGATATAATCAGTTGGAGATGGAGATGGCCTGTTCTTGCCATTCTGAAGCACGCACAAATGCACAACAACAGCAAGCGATGAAGGAAATAGCAATGAAAGTAACCAAATAATGAAAATAAATCGCTACTATGAATCAAATGAACAGTAATAAAGCTTGTAATGATTTCAAATATGGTAGATATATAGAGCTTTTTGAAAGATTTTTTTTTCGCTTTGAAGGTATCGAGTAACTTGTTATAAGACTGCAGCAGTTGTTTGGAGCTCACTGATGTGAGCTCCTCTCCCTTCTTCGCATAATACTACATATTAATGAAAAAATCTCACGAGCCCGTAAAACCCTCATAGACACTGATGATATGCACGCAATTCTTAATAAAAAAACAAGTAAGGAAGGGCTAAGTTCGGGTGTCACCGAACATTTTATAGTCTCGCATGATAAAGTGATAATCGAGATTTCAGGCGAGGTTGTGMACCGATTTCACCCATATTTCGTACATGTCATCAGGGTGTTAAGAAAATATCATATACCGAATTTCATTGAAATTCTTTCTTTCTGAGATATGGTTTTTGGTCCATAAGTGGGCGACGC
>NW_017537434.1:46263-53740 GCF_001853355.1 Bactrocera latifrons
CCGTCCCTAATGCGATCCTTTGTGCCAAATTTCATTTTAATATCTCTATTTATGGCTTAGTTAAGACACTTTATAGGTTTTCGGTTACCGCCATTTTGTGGGCGTGGCAGTGGGCCGATTTTGCCCATCTTTGAACTTAACCTTCTTATGGAGCCAAGAAATACGTGTACCAAGTTTCATCATGATATTTAAATTTTTACTCAAGTTACAGCTTGCACGAACGGACGGACAGACGGACAGGCGGACGGACGGACAGACAGACATCCAGATTTCAACTCTACTCGTCACCCTGATTACTTTGGTATATATAACCCTATATCTGACTCTTTTAGTTTTAGGACTTACGAACACCATCATTATGTGAACAAAACTAGAATACTCTCCATAGCAACTTTGTTGCGAGAGTATAAAAAGGAGTTGACTGCGATTGTGCCGTATTTACAATATCCTTTACAAGTACAAAAGAACGGTTTCATGCAAGATTTGGTCAGATGAAAAAGGTGTCAATACAAGCATTTGATTCCAATCGAACAGTGTGTATTACAGCTATATGATGTAGTCGTCCGATATCGGTGTCCCCTTTCAGATCAATATCTTTAAAACTGCGAGACTAGTTCTCGTATAAACAGTAGAAACGTTCGATTTACAGGGAGCTAAAAAAAATGTAAAAATCGAATATGCGAAAAATGTTCCACGCGTCATTCTGAACAATTTTGGCTAAAAAGCTCTGTGTCTGAAATGGTTTCAAGTAGACTTCAGAACTTCGTCTTAAAAATTAAAATTGCTGGCATGAAACCGGTTTAAGACCCAAAGCAAAGTGGTTCGGATTGATACGTAAAATATTTCCCAAGCACGCGATTTCTAAGGCAAGAAGTCAACCCGCTTGAACAGACGGGATACTAAAAAAATCTGCGCCAACAACAGTTGGTTCTATGTAACCGGAACGGAACCGGATTTTTATACGACCAAAGACCCTCGGCAGATTTCTGCTGCTACAACAAGAGCCAGAAAATTTGCTAGAAGAAAAAAAAATTTTCACATTGAAGTACCGTTTTTTCAGCTTAAATTTTTAAAGTAAATTTTTTTTTTTATAAAAGAGAATGGAAAAGAGACAGGATGGGTTAGATTATACTGACCGGTTTTCACAGAACTATTGGTTCTTACTTATGCCAGAAAGAGGTACGAGGTTCAGCTTATTTCCTGTTGCAGTATTCCGGCACTGAAGTCGTCAATGCTTCGTCATAACTATCTTTTGATATTTTTTCCGACCCCTTGAACTGCGAAGCCCCTAAATATGATGACTTGAAGTGGAGGAGGTGCTCCTACTCCTATCATTCTCACTATCTCTCTCTCTCTCTCTTTCTCTCTCTCTCTCTTGTCTACTTCCCTACACATTCCACAAAAATCATGTCGCACTTCTTTCGAGTCTATATGAGAAAAAAAAACATGAGTGATCTTGCAAATGAACTTGGCGATTCTGCATAATCTAAAGACATTCCATCTCACCCTGATCCGTTTGTCAGGTCTCCAAATCCAAGGCTCTCTATTGCATCATATGCAGTACAACCTTAAGCAAAGAACTGATGATAACTGTAAGTTGAAGGACCATCCTGTTAGATTTTAGAGCTCATGCTTAGAGGGATTTTCGTAGAGGTGTCTAAGAAGGAAATATTATCATAAGTCCAAGCATTTCCCGCTATAAAATGGAAGTATAAAGCCACACTTGTATAACAAAAGAACAAAACAAACAATAAGAAAACTGGAAATAGTACGAATATCAGCAAAAACGGCTGCAATAAAATTCATTGCAATGTGCAATTTTCCAGTAACAATATACAACTATCTATAACTGTACCAAAAAAGCATCGATTAAGTTTATTACTGTGCAACCAGTCGTGAATCGGCGATAGGTTTGACTCTTTTTTTGCCTACTTTGTACACCATAATAATCGAGCAAAAATTGTGGGATACCATTGTATATAATTTATTTATATATACGTAATTACATACGCCTACATATTAGTGAATCCAATTGAATGCAGTTATCAACAGGCTGTTGAGAGGTAAAAAGTGTGCTTTTGCCGCTGCTTTTTGCTCCACATAAAATTATGGCATTGCCTTGTGTTGGCAAAATGCCAGCCAACCCATTGAATACGCCGCGAAAACTTTTKGTTCCCTTCGCGGTGCAAGAGTTGGAGGAATTTCATTTTGTTTGCTTTGGGCATTTTAGAATGCCTATGACTACGTAATTGGAAAATTCAAAACGCAACTGCTTAAAAAATAATAAAAATAATTACTGAACAATTTTTTTAATGTGAGTTCTAAAGAGTAACCTACCTTAAATGGTATACGTTGTTGGAATCGTTTTGTTTGCTGGAAATACATAAAAATGGAAGATTTTGTCAATAACAAATATAAATGTTTCGAAAAATTGTTAATATTGAAATTCCTAGATTCCTATGCAGAGTCTTTGCTTATTGAACCAAAAATATATCTGTCAGCTGCAATTTTAATCTCTACACAAACCTCTAAGGCAACCATATCTATACAATATATATGTATAGTACGTTGTGACAAAAAAGATTCAGGAATGACATTTCAAAAAATTTTATTTTGCTAAGTTGATAGGATTGTTTACAGCAGCTGCATAAGTTGGCACACCCCAATAGTACGTACCGATTTTCACAATGGATACACAGAGAATTTCTCTCATATTTTGTATTTCTAACCAAATTTTATGTGCGAAATCGTTACGAATATTGAAAAATGCTTACGATGATACAGTTTTATCGAAAATACAAGCCTAGAAGAGGTACAAAGCCTTCAAAGACCTTCGATTGTTGAAAACATACCTCGTTCTTGACGATCCTCAAGCTCTCCTACTGATGAAAATATTAAAAAACTGAAGGATATGGTACTTGAAAATCGTTGGGCAAGTGTTAGAGGGATGAAAGTTGATCTAAGTATCTCTTGCGTTACCGCTCTAATAATTTTGGTGGATATCTTGGGTATGAAAGGAGTTCTTGCTCAACTCGTCCGGATAAAACTGAATTTTTTTCAAAAAGCGTAGCATAAAAACTCTCTTTGGACGTGCTTGATCGTGCGAATTTCAATCCGATTTTCACAGAGGACATTATAACCGCCAATTAGACATGTATTTATGAGTTTGACACGCAAACAAGTCAACAATCATTGGAATGAAGGGAAAAAACGAGACGAAACCAAAAATTAACACTCCAAGTCGCATAAAAACAAGGTGATGCTCATTGTTTCTTTCGATATTCGTGGTTTGGAGCATCGAGAATTTTTACGGATGGACTGGCGGACAATAAGGAGTTCTATTGGACCGTATAGAGGTATTTACGTGAGAGCGTTCATCGAAAGCGGTCGGAATTGTGGAAGAACAATTCATGGATTTTACATTATACTAATGCACTACCACATCGAGCCACGATTGCGTCCGGGTTTTAAGCCAACAACGCAGTGAATAGCATTAATCAATCTCGGTATTGACCAGAGCTAAGTGCCATCCTAAAAAGTGCTTATGAAAAGTGTTTGGAGAACTGGAAAAATCATTGTCAAATGTCCAAAATTATGAAACTACATCTGGTGTGGATTACTTAGAAGGCGTAAAGTAAATATTAATGAATAATTTAAATTTTTTCGTTCCATTTACAATTTCCGGGTACTGTTCTCTCACAAAATGATTAGATAATCACTATGGCCAAAGCCGTCGAAATAATCATTGATAAAAATAACTATACTCATTATTCATTTTGCTTTCGAGAACATAAACATTTTATTTATGTTGTTGCTGTCTCAGAAGATACTACACACAAAAGTGTTTAAGAAAAAAACCTTTGCGTTAAAATTTTAAGGCTATGATACTCTATCCATACTTTTCTTTATACTAGTGTTAGAGGCTTAGAAACCAGTCTATGAATGCGCTATCCATGTGCTGACTCTAAAACTACTGCATCTGAAGGTCAGAACTTATATTTCGCAGACAATAATGTTCTAACTTGTTACTAAAATAATTACCATAGACTTTGGACAAAAAATTCAACGCATTTAAGCAATAAAGTTTACTCAGTGAAATTCAATAAAATTATTAATTGGTTTAGTCGATACTTATGAGAAAATTATAAACATACTTATTTACTGCTACGGGAATCTTAAATATTTTCAATGGCAGCAAAAGCATTAAATTGGTTGGTGGGTCTGAGAAAAATTTCAGTACATACATAAATTATGCGGTAGTACAAATTCAACAACATCAAAATAATTAATTTTTACAATTATAGACATAAAAAATGGGCCCCTAACGTATATTATGTGAAATAACGAACTTTAGCTCAAAGCTTTTGTCAACAATAAATATTTTAAGATATTGTTGAGAATTATGACTGGCTTTGGCTGGATTTCAAGGCTTGCCTTTCGATCTTTGCCTTCATTGTTCACTTAAAGGATATATAAACAGTTTTTGAGATATGAATCTAAAATTTCACACACGTCCTTTTCTCATCAAGAAGCCACATATCTGTCGGAGTGTGCCAATGAAGCGAAGCTGCTAAACATACTGACCAACCAAATTCTAGATAAAAATCTTGTTATATCAATTTTTTTGCGGTAATAAATGCACCTGTGAAGCGTATTAGAGTTCCGATACAGCCGATGTTAACGTTTTTTTTTTTTATTATTTTGTTGCCTGTTAGTCCATTATTTCTTCGTTAAGCTTACGAAACAATCATATTATATATGTACACATCAAGCTGGCATTTGATAGCAAGCATATGGTAATATTCTCAACATTTGTATGATTTTCTACCTGCTTTTTAGTTCTTTTACAAAATTTTGTATGGCAGTGTACAACAGGTATATATTTTTCAGATAAGACCGAATCATCGACTAATTTCGGATCACACATTTATTGGATTTTTCAAAAGCTCCCTGAAAGATGATTATACCAAAAAAACTAAGTCTGAGTTCTTGAATCGAAAAATGGTTGAATAAAAATTATATTTTTTAATGTCCTCCTATTAAGTAGTCTCGTCTCTTTACAATATTAATACCTAAGAAATTTTGCCACGAAGACTAGGCATGTCATCACCGTCACCATTTTTCATGCTGACGTGAATCCGTATTATTTAGAGGAGAGAAAAACATAAAGTTTAAAACATAAAGACTCTCTTTGTTTAACTTAAAGTATTCCCATTCAAGATGGCCTTTCCTTATTCACTCTTCGTGCATAGAAATACATAAATACTATTTCTAACGTGCCAATATTAAGTTTCTCATTACCCAATGAGACTTTGTCATCGTATATTATTTTTCAAAACTATTAAAAATCTTTCTTTATTATTCAATAAAATTGCTTAGTAGGCGTTTGCTTTAACATACTAAAACTTTCTCTTCTCGAATAGTTGCTTATACGCACTGACACTCGGTTATTTGTGGGAAGACGCAACCTACATTGCTACATTGCGCCACCATTATGTGTGCTTGTCTATTTAAGCGCTTATTTATTTATTGAAAGCCAATTTATTAATAAACAAATAAGCACTTGATAGAAAATCAGGTTTTTATAAAAATACTGCAACAATTATGAGCAATTATTTACTAATATAAAAGTATTGACTAAACGTAGCCAAACGGATTTAAACAGAGCGAAAAATATAGATTTCTATCTGATAGTACAGCAATAAATTAAATATTTTTATTTGAATATTTTATATACCAATATTATATATACATTACGGTGTGCGTTATTTTGAAGTAGTATTTTTTGCAAAAGGCCGCTGAAGTTTTATATTTTGGCTCTAACAACAGAGATCCAAAGTGTAATAGCTCTTTATTTTCTGTTTAAACTATGACTAAGTTATTCGTTGGGCTTTCCTTACAATCACCCTATATGTCAGACTCACATTGAAAGTGAGTTTATGATAACATCAACAACTTTCTTTTAAAAAAAAAATTAATAAAAAAATAGAAAAGCAGGTATGAAAAATGCAGTTAATATAGAGTGATCGACTAATTTCGGATCACCGATTTCTTGTATTTTCCAAAAACTCCATGTCAGGAAAGTAGGTCTGAGATTTTAAATGGAAAAATCGATGAACAAAGCTTATGTTTTTTTTTTTTTTTTTTTGATATTTTCTTAGGTATCTAATCTCATGATTCATCTCTCTTGGCAATGTCCCTAACCTAGTGATTTCAAATAGTACCAAGTCATCAACTAATTTCTTATCACACGCTTCTTGGATTTTTCAAAAAAGATTTTTTTGAAAGATAATTATGCCAAAAGAGCTAGCTTAAGGCTTTCAAATTGGAAAACCGTTGAACAAAACTTATATTGTTTTGATATTATCTTAGTTATCTTGTCTTATTCTTCTTCTCTCTTGACAATGTACCCAAGTGAGCTTGCAAATAGGCTTGCCGTCGGTTTCATGGAGATGGTCTTCCCAACAGCTTATCCTCTTTTCATTTTCATTGCATAAAAACCGTAAATATCTCCTTCTAACTGGTGATTACTAAATTCCTCAGGTTTTTATGAGATACTGTTAGCCCCTTTTTTTGTTTGTAGAACTATGACACGTCTTACAGATTAAAAATGGGCTATTTTTGTTTTTAGAGACATGTTACTGGTATTTAAAATTTTCGTTCTACAAAAAGTATCTTTTTTTATAACCGTAAAAACTGAAACCACATGAGGCGTTTGCAAAAGGAAAAATCAACTTGTGAAAAAGCGGACACCCTAATAGACTTTTAAGTATCGATTTGAACGAACTAATTTACATGTTTTATTGCTTTGTAAACTATTATGAAAATCTATTTATAAGCAAATACTTATGAACATTTATTTCCAGCTAATTTATGCACATGTTTAAAATTGTTTTGATACTTATATACAAATTCATGTCTACTAGTTTAGTAGGAGGTCCGATTTTTGGAATAACTCTGGTGCCGGTGCATTTATTGATGAAGTTTGTTTGAGCAATTTTTTTCTTCAGGAAACTGGTGCTACTTTTATAATTTTTAAAATATTTTGCAGAAAAATAACTTTAAACTGAAAATTTCAAGCACATTATTTCAAGAGATTGAGGCTAGTCATCCACCAAGCTAGCAGCTATATTCCTGCCTTCCATTTTCACTAGAAATTTGTATCCCTTTTGCTCCACAATTTTTTGGCAACTTACCAGACAAACATTTTCGATGCATTGGCATGCTTTCATTTTAAATGTTTTCGCTTTGAGGCGCCCGTAAGGGTACTCACTGCTATGAAACGCGTTTTCATTTTACTTAAATATTCATTAAATTGTAAGTAATTTGCATGTCTATGGTTTTAAATTGGAAAAAAAAGTTGGCAATTAATTGAATATGGACAAGGCACAAAGGAAACTTTTTTACAACAATAACGGTATATATTACATATAAAGTTAATGTTAAAGTTAAAGTCCAAGTTATAATTAAAGATAAA
>NW_017537434.1:54310-58667 GCF_001853355.1 Bactrocera latifrons
AATTAAAACTTATATAAGAATTAAAATTAAATACACGATAAAGACATAAGAAATATAATAGAACAAAATATATCGAAATAATGTACTCCAGCATAAAAGCTGCCCTAATACCTCTGCAAATGGGACACATGTGCACAAAGCTGTCATTTCAATTGAAATCATTTTACAGCCTACATAACAGACAGGGTATCTCTAGGGTCAGGCGTCTATTACTATTTACACCGCATCCCTATTGTAGCCAAAAACACTTGCATAAAATATTTCCTGCAAGCTGCCACGGATAAAATAAATGCAAATATACCCTGCAGCTGAACGGCGAACACTAGAAAATCACTAATATGCGCATAAATTTAAAAAAAAATAAATTTAAAAAAAATTGTTCGGCAGTACCGAGCAGGACACGCATGTGTTGGCTTTGCCAGAAAATTTGCATAATTGGAGGCTGTTGGCGAGCAATGAATGCTTTAACTTTCTAGACGCTGGTGCATTTATGCACATAGTGAAACAACTGAATTTTCAATTCATATCAATCAAAATGTTACTCATACGCAGTGGAGGCTGTGCGTAAACGTGTACTATATGCAGAGTGTTTATACAAAAAACATTGGGACAAGCAAGAGAATGCATTTTTAATAATAAAAAGCCAAAATAAAACTCAATCAAAGCAATATAACAGCGCCAAGCAAAAAAAGCGTCGGCTACCCAAACAAACCAAACACGCAAAATGCAAATTCCAAAAATAAACCATTTTTCTGCTTCCATAAAGTTTCACTTTTTTTTTTTTTTTTTCAAGAAAACTCTTCAGTAAACAGCTTATACAGTCACTGGCGGCGTTTGGGGGTCGCAGTAAGCTGAAGAGATATTCAATTTAGCGAGTAAACACCAGGTAAATTAAAAATGTATACAAATTGCACAAACGAAAAAAAAATACCAAAACGAACAAGAAATGGGAAAAGGCACAAAATAAAGTAAATTTTCTTCTTTGTCCATAAACAAGGTCAGTCAAGTTTATTATATATGCAGCGCCCCAATGGACAACGTGGGAATACCTTTTACCCAGGTACCTTGGTGGCTCTGAAGCGTTCAAGCGGCTAAAATGAGCTTCTCGTTACAAATACGCAAAGCTTGTTGTTGTAGCATTTCTTCTTCTCTCATAGCGGCCCACAAATTGCTTACGTGTCCACAGGTGTTTTATACAAACAGAAAAGTTAATTAAATCGCTGCAAGTCGCAAGCTAAACAAATTTTTACTTATTAAGTTCCATTTGCTGTTTTGCTTTCTCTTTTTTTCTTTGTTTTCGCTTTTAGTTTTGCTATGTGCTCTGCCATTCAGCTTCATTTAAAAGACAGCTAATGTGCACAATTGGAATTTAAAAGCAAATAATGAGCTACTTTCGGTTGTAGGTAATTGTTTTTCTTTGTTTTCACTTTTGCTTCGTTTTCACCATTAAGGCCACGCGGTCACTTGAAAACTGCTTGCCTATGTCTCTGCAAAGGGTATGAAATGAGCACAATTTTTATCTTTCCCCACTGTTTAGTGAAGGCGTAAGAGACATCTACTTCTCTTTTATTTATTGAGGCTTGGTATGTTAACTCTGAAGCAAGCTTTGTAAACCGACTGAGAATGCTTTGGACTTCTCAGTGTGTTTAGATGCTTGAATATCTTTTTGTAAACTTGAAGCTGCAATACTTGATACTTTTTGCTGGAAGACTATTTCTTGTTCTTAACTTTTGTTCATACAATTCAATCCAGGCTTTGATTAAAAAATACACTCGATGGACACCTCTGTGTAAAAACAATTTGTACATATACAGGGAATGAGTGAGTTCTAATACCAAGCAGATTAAAACAAAAAAAATTTTAATTTCGGTAGCAACGAAACCGTAATCACTTCACAAATACGACAGATTCCTTAAAGGGTTGTGCTCGGGTAAAAAAACAGCCTTTTCATCAAACTAAAAACAGAAATAAATTAAAATTTCTGTGAAAATTTCGCGAAACTTTTTTTCAAATAATTGTTATCGAAAAAAGCAATCATTCGTCGAAATCTTTAAAAATTGCAAATACTCGTTTAAACATTCATGAATTTCATTCTCGAGAAATCTTGCCAATCAACTGCAAAAGCAATTGCAACAAATTGACGTACTGGGCTCAAATCCAACATGCTGCAAAGAAGTCAGCCAATATAACCATGGCGCTATCAAGACTTATGGCAAACACCGGAGGCCCACTTGCAAGTAAAAGGAAACTGCTCATGGACACAACACAGTCAGTGCTACTATACGGTAGCGAAATATGGGCCGATACATTAAATATAGAACATAGACGAAAAGTGCTCGCCAAAGTGCAGAGAACAGCAGCCCTGAGAGTCGCCTCGGCGTACCGCACTGTATCCAAACCCGCAGTGCTAGTGATTAGCGGGGTCATCCCAATAGACCTCCTCGCAAATGAGAGAAGACAACTTTGGCTATGGAAGAAAGACGGAATAGAAATACACATGGCCACAAGACAACAGGCGAGGATGCAAACTCTTGAACTCTGGCAAGATCGGTGGATAAGGGAGAGCAAAGGAAGATGGACCGGCAAGCTGATTAAAGAAATAGAGAAGTGGCACAGTAGAAAACACGGCAAGGTAAATTACTACATAACACAGATGCTGTCCGGTCACGGGTATTTCCGAAAATACCTATACAACATGGGAAAAGCAGAAAGCCCAGCATGTATTTACGGAGACGATGCAAACCATACCTTTTTCAAGTGTCACCGATGGAAAGAAGCCCGAAGAACTGTAGAAAACAAGCTCGGAGAACTAAGAGCGGAAAATCTTTTAGAAAAAATGATATCCAGCAGCGAAAACTGGGAAATAATTTCCTCGTACGTGGAACATGTTCTACGCACAAAAAAAAGAGACATGGAAGCGGACTCCCAATAGAAGCCGAGCCAAATAGCTTGACGCTGGCTACAAAATCGTAGGCATCCCTGGACGCAGGGAGARTAGAAATTGACCTGTAATGGGTCCATCTTGGAAACCTTRYCCTGAAGTAATGCGAAAGMGGTCCCGGGGTAGGGAAAAATTCCATGATAGAAGGGGGGAGTGTTTTAGTGGGTACACCACTCACGTAGGATGACGATCCCTATATGGTGCGAAGGCATTTTAAACCCTCCTTACGGCCTAAAAAAAAAAAAACTGCAAAAGCACAGTTTCGAGAAGAACGAGTTTAAAGACGGCGCACTTAACCAGCTAGCATCGAGCGCACAATTCTCATGACTGTATCTAAAAAACTATTAGTAGGATCAACTGGAAAATTTAAGACAATATACAATGAAAAGGAGTTCTAGAATTTAATAAAATAATAAAAAAAATTAAATTTTTCGAAACCCGTAAGCCCTCTTAAAGAACTTGATTTTGACTTTTAAGTTTGTATTGCAGCTATATGTTATAGTGTTCCCATGTGATCAATTTCTTTGGATATTGTATAATTTCCTTAAATAATGATCCAAGCCTAATCTGTTGCATACATCTCGTCTAATGAAAAAAATTTCCATAAAAGCACATAATTTCGTTCGTTCAGTTAGTCTGACAGCTATAACAAATAGTCCGATATTTGCGAAAGCTAATTTTAAGAAGATTATTGACGAACTTTCTAAAGTAACTTGGCCAGATTACAGTGGCAATATTGAATTTAGTGCTTCCCACTTTAATGAAACTATTTTAAACTTATACAATTATGGCCCAAATATGATTCCCTCATGCTTTCTTAAGAAATGTGCCAAATATATATACCAACCCCTAACAAAACTATTTAATTCATCTCTTACGCAAGGCTTGTTTCCATCCATATGGAAAAAGTCATTTATAATTCCTTTGCATAAGAGTGGATTTAGGTCATCTATTGAGAACTAAAGGGGAATAGCAAGTTGTCTGCAATGCCTAAACTTTTTGAAGCAATTATAACAGACGACATAGCCTTCCGTATCTCTCCCCTAATTTCTTATTCTCAGCACGGTTTTCGTAAAGGGAAATTTACAATAACGAACTTGCTTGTATTTGTATCACATGTATCAACGGGCTTTAGGGAGAATAAGAACACTCATATTATATACACAGATTTTAGTAAAGCTTTTGATAAAGTAAACCATTCAATYCTTTTGAATAAACTTGATCTTCTTGGTTTTCAACCAATATTTCTAAAATGGGTTGCTTCTTATCTTGGTAATATAATTCAACAAGTCATATTTAACGATACTTTTTCTGACATAATCAATGTTCTTCAGGCGGTCCTCAAGGTAGCCATCTTGGCCCCATTCTGTTCTTGTTATATATTAATGACATATCATCTGTTGTTAAGTTTTCAAA
>NW_017537434.1:59701-62076 GCF_001853355.1 Bactrocera latifrons
CGCGTCGGTTGGGCGGGAGGAGGGTAATCGTTGGGTATTATTATTATTATTTGCGGTATATACGGACTGACGGCCAGACAGATAAGAATGTCTGAATCGACTCAGCTCATTATGGTTATCATTTATATGTTCTAAAGGGTTGTGGTGCCAAAAAACCTTATATACTGGATCATTAGATTATTGGAAATCTACAAAGCGGCTTCGGCTATCGCAAATTTTGTGAGACGCCTAATGTCAGTTTTAGCTATGTCTTCTGGTTCGCCCAAGGTAAGACTACCGAAATGTTTCAGCCTCACTATTGCTGGACAATAGAAGAGAAAGTACATGGATGTTTCCACCTCACTCTCTTCCATACAACTTTGACCACTAGCGCACGACAAGATATTAAGCGGCAAGACCCCTTAATATGTGTAGCTTCCCTGAATTTTTCGTACACAGGACGAAAAGGAAACTGAGCTGAAGACGTACCAGGAACAGAAAGTTCCGGAAAGAAAAGTTAGCAACCTACGTTGTAGCGGACTTTTCTTAGCTACTTGGATAGGAATTTTATACAGGCGAACCTCGAGGAAATATTGCTGAAAAATTCAAAGCCAAAAAAAGACAAAATTTTCAAAGAAAAATTTTATATGGCAGGCAATTTGCGGTTGTGGCAAAGGAAGCAGCTCATTCGTTACATCGGATACAATCAACAGCAAAATATATGCGAAGCAATGTTCACAAAAGAGATTGATCCCATTTCTAAGACATCATGAAGTGTTCATACTTTTTTTTGGCCTGAACTCGCTTCAAGTCACTATAGCAAAACAGCCTTAGAGTAGTTCGAACGGAATGGAGTGATTTTAGTACCTTGAGAAGCGAATCCACCTAAATATTTAAAACTAAGGCCGGTTCAGAGATACCTGGCCTTAGTAAAAAGAATGATCAAGAAAAGAAAAAAAGCGGCCAAGCACATTCAAGACTTTAAAAGAAAGTGGTCTTCAGCAGCAGCGTGAGAGTATCGGACACTAAAATGAAAGCACTAATGGACGGGGTTCCGGAAAAAAAAATTATTAAGAAAACATATTTCTTGGTTTCTTCTCCCATATTTCAAATTTAAAATACAATTTTTTAATGAAATATTTTAGTTTACAAAAATGAGATGTTTTAAAGTCTTTTCCAATGTTTTAACGAACAATTTTATTCGCGCAGTCCCGCCTTGTGAGTTAAGCTTCCTGAATTTTTCATACCAAGTTTATGAAACACCCAAACACCCCCATATATATATATATATATATATATGTATATATATATGTATATATATATATTTGCAGGTGGCCAAGAAAGGTAAAAATCGCGTATGCAAGATATGTTCTACGTATCATTGTGAACAACTTGCCAAGAAAATGTAAGTCGTTAGGATTATAAAAATGTGTTTATCAGTTTTAGGGATATGAGAACAAATTTTTATAAGTAGGTGAATTTTTATATTCTATTGATCATTTGCCGGAATCGGTGGGAGCACATATCTCCCATACAAATGGAAATTCCGAATTTATAGCAAAAAAAGATTGACCCGCTCTAATGTATGTGTGCATATGCGAAATTGTGCAAACTCCGTACATTTGTAAGCCAATGAGCAACTCACAGGTAGTTCATTTCTCGCATATCGGAAAACCGCAATTGAATTTCTCCACTACACACACACACTCATATCTATATTATTCATTACATGTAAAAATCCAACCAGCAATCCGATGGGAAATCAAAAGCCATCGAAATATTTGCACCAACAACAATAAAACCACAGCGCGCATATAAATATGTAGCATGCTCATGCATGTACATATATGAGCGTGTTGCCGTGAGAAGTAGGGACAGAAAGGTTTTGAAATTAATGGCAAATTGAATTGGCACACAAAAGCAATCATAGCTTCCCCTCGGGGCAAATGGCAGCTGACAAGAGGCAGCACTTTGCGCAGTCCATAAATAATGAAGAGAATATACTCAAACTTACACCCACACACACACACACACTCAAGCACACATGTGCGCTGACTAGTGGTACTTAATACGCAAGTGTTGACGCTAAGTCGCTTTGCCTAATATTCGAGGCAGGAAGTGTCCGCACACACACACACTTATACGGTTGAATTTCAGCCGCCACATATGTATATATCTGTCTGCGCGTGTGTACCTAATGCATGTGCGTATATGTGCGGCTTAGGTGTTTGTGGATTCCACAGGTGGGCGAAGGATATTGATTTGGCTCGAAATGATTCATTGTGACAGTCGTTTGAGTTGAAAGCACTCAAATGTTCTGTGTCTTCGTAAGAAGTTATTTGTGGCCCCGAATGCATGTGATAATCGAGAGACATGTTCTGTGTATATGGTTGTAA
>NW_017537434.1:62948-67027 GCF_001853355.1 Bactrocera latifrons
TTTTTGTAAATAAAGTCTGACATCTCACCTTTCCATGATATAATACGATTGGTAGCACTGGAGATATACCACTGTAACGACATCCATGGTCAAATTACGAAAAGACTTTCTCGACTACCCAATATACAAGTATATATGAACGTACATACAAAGTATCGTTTGAAAAGCGTAAATTTCATTGCTCAAAAATTTACGATTACATATAAAATGAATACTTTTTTCCTACGAGAATATAAAACAAATATTTTTTTCTTTGAAAAAAAAAAAATCACACGCACACAAAAATTGAGTGTTTAAAGTATATTAGCGCAGGCAGACTTCAATGAATAAATATAAATAAATTAGAAAAATGTGTTTCGTTCCAAAAAAAATTTTTTTGCGGGTTTTTCCTCTTGTGATCTACTACTGGTTATCAGGGCTTCGCGGGTGCCTGCGCTCAGCTTTGCCTCAAAAACGATCGTTAGAAACCAGTGAGTTATTATCCCTCAGTAAGGCTAGCCTCTTCCTATCCGTGATGGGTTCTAGCAAGGTTCAGAATATCACTGCATAAGCTGTATTGAGGTAGTAGTCTGGTAACTTATGCCTATTTTCATGACTTCTTTGGGGGGTTTTTTTTTATAGGAAAATAAAAATGAGTTATCTTGAATATTTAGAGTGTTTTTATTTACATATTGAAAATATAAAAAAATAAATTTATTTGAAAAAATTTAATACTTTATTACTATTATTATTATCACTCAAAGTTGGAAACTCAAAAAAAAAACAATGCACGTGGGTAACGCAGGTGATTTTGGCTCTTGATGTTATGTGAAATCAAATATTCTTGATTATTCTTAATCTATAGACATGTCATTCTGGTGGGAACTACTGAAGCTAAATTTCAAGGGTTTATAACAAAATGGCGGATTTAAAAAAAAAGAAAGGGTTGTAAAATAAAAAGTTAGTACCGACGAGAACTACTAGTGTGTAAAACAGCCAGTTAAAAATTAAAAGCAATCGGTTCAATAGAAAAAATATTAGGACCCGGGCCGACCAAAAAAAAAAATGTTTTGAGAAAAAGACGCGTTTCAAGTTCAACAACTTCGAGAGAGAGGACTCCGAGGCGCACTACCGAAATATTTCGAATTTCTGTCTCAAATTTTCACAGTATATTTTCAAGACATTTCTTTAAAATTAAGCAAAAAAAATTTGGATTTTTTTAACCCAAGTTACTAGACTACTACCTTGAAGAATACGCGGTGGAAATATCTCAAAATACTTCCTTCCTGATACATATATCGAAGTTTGATTTCCATGGCGTGCGATTTCTGGATCAGTCATGGAACATAAACATGCTCAAAAAGTAACAAAAATCATGCTGTGGAAGTACGTAAATATTTTTGTTAATTGAAATATTCCAAGTATTCGTTTTATTTCAAAATTTTATATTTAAGAAAAACATCTACAATATTTATTATTCAATCCAAGTTGCCCTACTGAAGCTAAAACATTTTCCCATTCGTGTGGCATTTTGTGGATTCTATCTCAAAAAAAATATTCCAAATAGTTTTTTGACAGCCTTGCAACATGAGCCTTGTTTCAATTTTCAACAGTTTTTGCCAATAGCGTTTTACAAGCTCATAATGTACATAGCATGTCCTTCTGAACCCAAAAAGTACAGAGCATTATCATCTTGGTTATATGGCTTTGCCGTTAACTTGCCAGGTTGAGCAAGTTTCAAATATGATTTTTTTTTTTAGGATTGTTGTAATGGATCCGTTTGCATCATCAGGTATAAACTGATTTTCCAATTTACGCAATTTTGAATGTATCCGCCTATGTTAAAATGTCTTGACATGACTAATTGCGTAACGTCCATAACAGCTCTTCTTGGTTTTGGTAACAATTTTCATCAAATAATGTTGCTAGTTCCTCATCTTTAAAGCTTTTTGGCGTTCCTTGACCGTCAAGCCGAAAAATATAATTCTTAAATCATGACAACCTTTTTTTTTTCTTTTTTTTTTTTTTTTTTGACTCTTTCCCTCAGCTAGAGCATGTTCACGATAAACTGCCACCAAAATGCTATAACTTTCAGAAGAGGGTTTCTTCATTACATATAGGCTAATGAAGGAAAACTTTTCGCAAAATCACTTTTCAAGGCAAAAATTCATCATATCATATTTGAGTGAAAAATTATTGAAGAAGTCGAATAACAAGCATGAAACAATTTATTTTTTAGTCTTCACTTCATTTCTTCGTTATTCAGTCCGGTGTGGTGATTTGCTTGAAAGGTTAATATACACTTCTATATGCCTGTTCTTCATGTCAACTTGCAACTTACGATTTGCAAATCTCATCTTTACTTCAAACTCTCAAACTGCCAGCGACGAGATAACTATTAAAGCGTTCATCAATATTCTTTCTATAGAAACAAGAGATTTGTATTGACCAAGGGCTTTTGAACCAAAGACCGAACTTTGTGATATTTGAGCATCATTTGTTCATAAATTTTTTAATGTTACACAACAGAAAGACTCAACTAACCTAAAAAGCTGAGCTATAAACTGGATTCATGGAAACTTTGAGTCCCTTAAAATGTGAAAGGTCTAGAAGACAAATTGAAAATGACTATTCTATGGTATGTCTCAACAATTTTAATAATTAGGACAAAAGATGGCGGTAAAGGTTTAGAGAATTAGTGCAGCGGCAGAAGGCGAAGTTACAGACAAGAGTCCAAGTAAATAGTTAATTTAGGAGTTGTCCTTTTGGCTTTGTATAGAAAGGAGTGTCAAATTATATATTATAATACTTAGAAATATTTGTTAATGGTAACATTTTTGGCCAGATCGTCAGGGATTACTATAAATCCAAGACATGAAAAAATCACAATGAAGTAAATCGGCCCACAACTCATACAGCACTTTGCAATAAAAATATATAATGTTTTAATTCTCCACGCTTGTATTATACTAAAATTCTTTCTTTTCTTTATGAACTGGTATTGGCCAAAAACACTAAAAGCTTCGCCATTAATATACCCTGTTATTGCTTTTATTTACAAAGTTTGCCGCAGTTCTCAAAGTGTATATTATACCGTTACCCTAACTTCATTTCAAACTCAATTTCCATAAAAGCATTTACAATTTATCCACTTTGTGTGCACAATCAACATGTTGAAGCCAAAGAAACTTCGCTTAGTCTATAAAGAGTCGACACGTTTCGAATACTTAATTTAAGTTTTCATGCCGACGAGTGGAAATTTCAAGAAATTGCAAAAACTATATAAACATGTATGTATGAGTGCTGTACTTAGTTTTTGTTGCATTGCGTTTGCTGACTGTCTGTGGCTTAAACTTAGTCAAAAGGAGTTTTAAAGAGAAATTCGACAAAAATTGTGAATTA
This sequence comes from Bactrocera latifrons, assembly GCF_001853355.1. Lineage (NCBI taxonomy): Eukaryota > Metazoa > Arthropoda > Insecta > Diptera > Tephritidae > Bactrocera > Bactrocera latifrons. The sequence continues at coordinate 66,330 of NW_017537434.1, forward strand.
AATTTAAATATGCAAATATATTTGGATTTTATGACATTTAAAATCAGTTTTGAATTAAATCACTACAGAAATAAATAATAATGAATATATATGCTTGGCATGTAAGTGAAAAGTTGAGTAAAGAAACTACGCTGATATACTATATATATTTTCTTCATAACAATTTAGCTTCTTATTAAACAAAATTTATTTTCGATTTTAAGTATTTTATTGAAAGAAATTAAATGACAATTTAAAACGCATCAAAGACCATTTTAAGCCATTATTTTCTGCAAGTAAAGCTGCAAACGAAACACGATACTACAAAGAGAATCAAAAAGTCATAGACGTTATACATATGTGCAAATAATCGAATCTATCACCTTCGAAAGCAGCAATAACAGCGTAAGTGTCAAGCAGAAGCGCACTCCAAAAGCCAACGCTAATGCACAAACAAATTAGTCAACATCAATTGTTGTTGAGAAGTGGGCTAAAGTGAACTTAACGACATCTCAAAGTATATGCAAGAATACATACACACTTGAGCACACATACGACTATTGTTTAATATACGCATATGGCAGGTTGGGAGGTGGCGTATGATGAACATATGAGTGCCATTAGTATGTTAATGTTAATGTTAATGTTAATGTTAATGTTAATGTTAATGTTAATGTTAATGTTAATGTTAATGTTAATGTTAATGTTAATGTTAATGT
>NW_017537434.1:67322-79093 GCF_001853355.1 Bactrocera latifrons
TGTTAATGTTAATGTTAATGTTAATGTTAATGTTAATGTTAATGTTAATGTTAATGTTAATGTTAATGTTAATGTTAATGTTAACGTTAATGTTAATGTTAATGTTAATGTTGTAATAATAACATTCAACAATATTAACTTTCACTCCTAGATCAATTTTTTGTTGGTATATCTCCAGTTATTGGCAAACTATTTAGTTAACATGCAGTCACATATAACTCTCATCTTAATGTTAATGTTAATGCACATTACTTTTGAAGCATCATGGAGCAAATACCGTAAAGGCAAAGTAACAACAGCGCTAAGTGTCATACTGCTTAGTTGAAGAAGCTGGTGGATGCTCTCACATCGCTTTCTTGTGCAAGGGATAGTAAAAAAAGTATCTGCGGCATTTTATATGGAAAAAGTGTTTGACTCGTTTGTGTTTATCGATTTGGATATCAAATACGGTGGCAAAAGCCTAATAATGGTAAATTCTGCTACAAATTTGTCGCAACTGTCGCTGATGGCTATGCCATTTATTAGTGAGCCCCATAAAATATAAGTAAAGCGCTAAACTAAACGACAAAGAAAAATGTAAGAATTTGAGTACACGATTATTAGTGGCGCGAAACGTTGGCCAAAATGAAAACAAAATAAACAAAACAGTTTAATGACTTTTCTTCTGCTAGTTTTATTGCTTTAGCAACAACAGAAGAATACAGTAGTAAATGTGCTTTAAAGAATGGGGTAAGTTATTTGTCGCCGAATACACCCACAAACATAAAAATATGCACGAGCATTCACATACATTCATGCAAATGTAGACAGCATAAGCATTTGCCCCACTCAGTGGAGGCCGTGAACTTTCCGCGACAACAGCTGGCAATACAATTATTATGATTATTACGCAAATGCGCACAATACGCTGCCGCTGCTGCGTGCACGCTCAAACACTTTGCGCTCAGCACATGCGAATGTGGCAGCGACTATGAACTTTTATGAGAGTGGGAAAGCGTGTATGTATATGTATAAGTGCATGCCTATACTGTTTATTTAGTACGTGACTGTCGGTGGGTGACTCTGAAGTCATCAAATGTTTCGAGTCCTCATGCACTTAGACACGCACGCAACATCGTTTTTGTTGTTGGCAACAAAAATGCGAAACTGTGTGAACTTATTTTATTGTTTTGGTTTTAGAATTGCTTCAAACAGAATAATCATAAATAAATTTACATACTTTAATTAAAAAATTATTAAGTGCCGAAAGGTTGAGCACAAAGCCGCCAGGACAATACAATGATAATTAGATTTTAAGCTAAAAGTTATGAAAGATATAAGATATAAAGACAATAAGTGCTAGTGTTTTAGTAGAATGCCAGTGAATAAAACACATTTTTTATGAAACCGCTGAGATTTTATCACTTGTCATTCTGAATTATGTGAGCCAGTTCGACTAAAGTTTGTCTTGCCATAAAATCTCTAATTGAAAATCCCATAAATTGCAATCAATAAATCGAAAAAAAAATATTAATTTTTATTGCTTCCGATTCATTAGGTAACATAAAATTCTGTCCGATATGACCAATATATTAGGTTGTCAAAAAAGTCTTGCGGTATTTTCGCTAGTTGGCGCTGAGAGCGCGTAGTTCTAGTTTTATTCCTCGCCTTTTTGGAAAGCTAAATTTTATGAACAATTGAAAATTCAATAAAAATATCGCAAAAATACCGCAAGACTTCTTTGACAATCAATATAACCAGTTTATAATCAATATATAACCATTTTGTAACCAAATCTTAAAACTCAGTTGAGTTGCATAGTGATGTTTCGTTATTTTGCAATTTAGTATAGTGACGATATCTAAGTTCTGACTGAAGCACTCGCTAAAATGCTCAGTCTTGGAATCGGTTATTCGCTTAATGAGAAGTACCTAGCAAGGCTACATAACGCCATTATAGATCCAATCGTTGGCTTTTAATTTAAACTTGTAACAGAATGCTTTTTAAGAAATATGTTATGATCGATAAATGATCACACAGATCAAAGAGATTTACATGCCCTAGCAATAACGAAGGTATTCTAAAAAACACCAATAATAGTGCAATATATTTCTCATAAAATAAAAAACGGTAAGGCATTTTTTTACCACTTTTTATCATCATCATTATTTAGTGGAAAATAAAGAAGGCTGCTGGTGAGAGCTGCTTAAGATATTGAACACCAAAAACATAACTTAAGTGCACCGATAGTATGAGTGCTACAGTAAGCGAGACGTCCAAGGAAAAATATAATCTTAATTTGTACTAGGCAAGACCCATAAGCACGAGTCATTTGAATAACTAATTCTTTTTCTTATAATGTGAACCATGTAAAATAAAAATGTTCACAACTCAATAAAAATGTTCACAGTCATCCATTTAGATGTTTAGCGTGTTGCGCATAGTTAACATACCTTTACGCCAGCCATCTTTTTCACTATTTACTTTGAAATTTTATTTTTAGTTGAAAATGCGATCGCCCAGCTTTGCCCGAAGCTTATATGTACATGTATGCAATTTTCAACGTAGAGGTCTATTGGTGGCATGTTTAGTACTAGTTCAAGACCCGCCATTACAGTTGAACTCAAAATCCTACTGTGACCTAAATATTAAGTTGTCAAATATATCCCTTCCGCTGTTTTGGTCTTTATTCTATGCTTTAAAAAAAGTGTGAAAGTGATCGAATTTAGTTCAAATATGAGCTGTTTTGTTCGATAATCTGTTTCTATCTGGCGGCAACTTCAGAATACCCCCATCGTAGAAGTCTCCATCCTTATTTGCGAAGAACTCGGACAGCCACTTTTCCCTATCCTCTTTGAGTTCAACTTTACACCAATAAGGGCGTTCGGCATGGAACAGTTGGTAATCTCTTGGTGCTATGTCCGGTCTAAATTATGGATGCGATAAAATCTCCCATCCGAGCTTCGTAGCTTCTGACGAGTCATCACCGACGTGGGCGGTCTGGCGTTGTCCTAGTGGAACACTACACCCTTCATCTTGGCCAATTTTGGATGCTTCTGCTCGATCGTTTGCTTCAAGCTGCCAGCTCATAGTAGATAATTCCCTTCCAATCCCACCAAACACACAGCAAAACTTTCCTGGTCGTCAATCCCGCCTTGGCCACCGTTTGGGACGATTCACCGGCGTTCAAATACTACCGTTTTCTCTTGATATTGTGGTTTATGATCCATATTCGTCGCCAGTCACCATCCATTTCAAAAATGTATCGAGTTCGTTGCGTTTCAGCAGCATATCGTAGGAGTTTATTCGGTCCACAAGTTTTTTCCGTCAAATCATATGACACTCAAACATCAAGTTAGCTTTTTTATGTATCCAGCCTTCTGCATATGGTTTAAAATGGCTTAAAGACTAATTCCCACGATGCTTTCCATGGTTTAAACGGTATTCGTCGTCACAGGTCTTCCGCCGGCTAGCTTATCCATGGTGTTGCTTTCACCTGCTCTGAATCGTCGAAAACATTCCTCCATAGTTCGAAGTGATAGAGTACCATCCCGCAAAACGCCATCTCATGGAATGTTTCTCCAGCAGATTTGCCTTTAATGAAGGAAAACTGGAAAATAGCATGAATTTCGGTGTTAGTGAACACCATATTTACACGTCTACAACTGTTGAACGCAATATCCAAACTATTCATGCATAGTGTCGTTTTATAGATTATGTCAAGACCTTTCAAAAATGTATAGTATTGCCAGATACGTGCTCTATAGCGTAAAAAGACAAAAAGGAGATATTTGACAACCAATATAACTAAGGTCGGTTGCACATTTTTGTTTAAGTTTGTGACTCCAATCCAGGCTCAACCTGGCTAAAGTATGACTTTGTATCAACACTGTCATATACTACTAATTCTAAGTCAATATTTCTCTCGATTCAGCTTTTTACAGCAAATTTTTCATGTAGAAGCCACACGACAACCAAAAAGTATTCTTCATAGATTACCTCTTCTCTGGTTAACCTTTACTATTTTCGGAAAAAGTACTTTCAGTTTCATTATACTCGGAGCAAGCCAATTATATTAAAACCTGATCGCTAGTAAATATCGAATAAATCTATAGTAAATATCGAAGAAATTTATATATAAAATATTAACAAGATCGTGTTCGAGAATATTTTGCTTTGTTTGTTGTTAACACAGATAGAAGAATAAATCACGATCTCTTGGCCCTCACTACAAACTCGCATAGCGCTTTCTGCTCATTCAACGCCATTGCAAATATAAACCTGAAGCCTACACTTTCTACTGACAGCTACTATATAAACTATTATACATACATATGCGAGTATTTTACGTGCACACAATAATTTGTTCTCACGCTAAGTGCATTAATTTGTGAGGGCGCGTGCTTTAATACTTTTTTACAACAATACGCGGCCATTATTACTGTTACGGCACGAATCATGCTAAGGTTACTAGCTATATATAACATATATATATATACATACGTATGCATTTAAGTATGTATATATGTAAGTTTGTGTCATAATGGGCGCACACGTTGCCATTCAAAAGTACTCATATTAAATTTTTTCCATTTCCATTTTCATTTTCAAGCACTGAAACACATTTTGTTGTTATTATTTTTTATGAGTTTGCATTGTTGTGTGGCGCATATTGTTTTTGATGGTATTCGGCATGCACATATGTACACAGTTACCGAGTTAGCATGACGTTCGTTAGCTATTCCTGTGCAATGTACGTACTTATACGAGTGCAAACATATGTATGTGGTGAAGGCATGGTTGGCTTTGGTTCGTTGGCACTGTCACTGTCCTCAATATCTTGATTATTGCTTTTGTTCACATAGCTCGTTCAATAACTTCTGAAACAAACCCGTTCTCACTTGCCCACAACCTCGCATTGAAATTATACATGAACTTTCGTGTGTGTGTTGTGAAACTGTATGCCGGTGCGTATGAGTATTTGCAGAAATGTAACAGTCATGTTGGTGGAAAATATAATTCAAATTGCTTGACAAATATAACGAATATTTATAATTAACATTAATTAAAAGTGCGTTAATGAGTAATATGCAAATATGAATGTATGTATTGTCGTATATGAAATATACCGCGGTTATAACCCAATTTTCAGTTACTTTTTGAATAGAAATTATATTATATTGATGAAATGTTATTTTGAATTTAGAATTGAAAATTTAAAAAAATTATTTCACATAAAATTCAATTTTTATGAAAAAAAATGCATCGACGAATACAAAGTTGAATGAAATAAATAATAAAGAAAAATAATATAAATGATAGGTTGTACATACATTCCACTGGAACTTTGCAATTAATTCTATAAATTCCACATAAATAGAGCAGAAATATATAAGCTCATCAAGGCTTGATTATTCTAAAAAATCTAAAAAAAAATACTTGTTGTTGTATTTAAAGAAAAATTGAAACGCTTCAGTTAGTGAGATTACAGGAATCAACTCAGCAAAATTTATCAACTTCCAACACATTCAATTCTGCAAATTACTTCATCGAAAGAAAAAGTCACCAAAAGATTGTTATAGTCAAGGTCGAAAAGCTTTTGAAATACACCTTAGGCTCTCATATAGTTAATACTGAGCGTTTCCATTTTTGGTTTGAAAATAAATAATAATATTTGCGAGTACCTGAGTAAAGTAGGTGATTTAGGTTACAAAAGAGATTAAGCGATGACAGGACCTTGAAGAAATATGAAATGAGGAAATAAATCCGTTCCCATGACAGTCGGGTTTACGTAACCGAAACGGTCCCAGATTTTTATGCGAATGACTTTCAACTCGTCAAAACTCTGCCGCTACATCAACAACAACAACTACCTTGAGGAAATATATATATATATTTTTCAAGTTAACTATAAAATGTTACTCTGTTATGAACAAATACATCGAAAAATAAATAGAAATAATTGCCAAAAATTAGCCTCAGATATTTTTCAAAAATATTAATATGATAACTCAACATGAGTATATGGCGAAACAGAGTCTGAAAATGCATGGAAGGCGTTTCTAACCTTTTGCGCCACGTTTCGTGTATTTTACAGTACAATAATCTGTCCATAATTAATACAAAATATGAAGCAACTATAAAAATAAAAGTCAAAGTCGCCAATGGTAACTGTTGCCATTGGATAAAAAGCCATTCCATTTGACTTGATTTCAAAGCATTAAATCCTGCACTCACTATTAGGTTTAGTCATGAATACTTACTAAGGCTCAACTATTATTATTGCTTATATATACAATATATATATACATATATTAGAGCGGATAGATTTTTATACTCTTGCACTAATCAAAAGCCCATTGAACAGGATGAAACTTTTCATTAATAATTTATTTAAAGTATACCACCTTCAGACCAAAATTTGCACAACTACCATAAAACCTGCTCAAGCCCTCAAATACCGAAAATAATCATTATCTGACAATGATATGCCGTATGTCAAAAATGGGTTGAATCTGGTCAATACTTCCTTGAGCCTCCATATAACTAATACAAAGATTTTTCAATTACGGGGTGACAATAAACCGCATATTTTGGCCAATAAGTGAGTTATCTAAATTAAGAGCGAGATGAGAACATATTTTACTCATAACAGAGCCTTTGTGCCGAAAAAGGATAAAATAGGGGGAAACCTTGACTAGCACCTATATAACTGATATCAGAATTTTCGAACATCCGGCTGACTTTACTCCATATGATTGGTGATTATATATGGGAGATACCTTAATGAAACCAAGGGAACATTGTTTTAGTCTTTTGCTTGTTAACTGTTTATAGTAAAGGCAAAAATAGTTAAATTCGGAAAAGTTGTTCGGATCATTCTGAATAACTTTGCCAACTATTGCACCAAACAATATAAATATTTATTTTATCCCTATTACTATTAATCCAATTCTATAATGCAATTCTGTGGGTTTTTGGCTCTGTTAAACTCCGCTGGTTGTTGTCCAAGCTTTAAATTTGGTTGTGTGCATTGATAAAATAACAATCAGCCGAAGAATTTTAATCACAAGAACAAATAGAAAGTGAAGAACACAAGCAAGATAAGCTAATAGCTTATCGTTGATCGAGTAGCCGGCTTCTCGGAAGCCAACAACTGGTTTCTTAATTATAGTTTCAATGTAGTAAATGAATATGGCTGGGTGAGAAAGCTGTAAGAGACTATGAGTTAAAAGCTGGTTTCAAAGCAGCGATTTTTAAGGCGAAGTTTAAAGAATTTAATAACAGGTTGTATAGGAGATGTATTTTGTAATTGTAGGATCTGACTGATTCTGACAAATGGGCTATGGAATATCAAAAAACAGGTACTTATTAAATTTCAATCAGATATTTGAAAAACTGAAACAAATTTAAATAAATTTCGCCTAAAGCATTGCTGGCACAAAACTGGTTTTAAACCCTTAATTTCTTAGGCCAACTTAGTCAGAATGATCCGCAACGCGATTATTCTATTTTTCCATATTTTTTTTTTTTTTTTTGGCTCCCTGTAAATTAACCCGCTCTAATATAAAAATATATTTATACATATACAGCTGTACTCACGTAAATATGTATTTGTTTGTATACATTTACATGCTAACAAGAAGCTGATGACAGCGCAACATTCCGACTAAGAATTATACAAATTAGCCGAGCTCCCGCTGTGGTCACCATTGGCGCAATGCAGCCTTGCGGTTGAACAGATGGTTTGGCTCAGCGCAGCGCAGCTTGGCAAAAAAAATGTCACAATAACAAACACACACACACAGTGGAAGCATTAAAAGCAGCAGCGCAAAGTGGAAGCAATGCTGTGCAACAACAACAAATAATATAATACAGAAAGTGAAAGTAAAGCAAAAAAGTGCAGAAACAGCGAAATAAGTTTAGAAAGCAAGAACAATGTCTCAGACAGCGCAAACACACGCGTGTGAAAGCTATGCTCCTCGTCCACCCGCCGACTTACTTACAGTACAAAACAAACGCTCTTTAACCAGCTATTTATACTAGCGTAAACCTACCTACCACAACATTTTTTTGCTGCACACAATTATTCACGCCAATTTACGCACGTTACCACTGTATTTTTAGTTGCTTTGCTTTAATTTTCCCTTTCCACGCAAATTAAATTTCCATTGAATTTCGTTCAATTTTTTCACATATTTTCTTCAATTGTCACATAACATGACACATGAGGAGCTTTAAACAATTTTTGCTTAACTTTTCTTGGCTTGTCACTCACTCCCGTCACCGGCCACGAAACGCACAAGAACGACGGTTCAGCTTCCGTTCGCTGCGAATACCGCAAATGGACTAATTTCTTTTAGTGAAATTGGGTGTCACTTTTAGTATTTACCTTTCATTTAATTTTTTCCCTTTTTCAATCATATTTTCATTATGCATGCGTATGTGTGTGTGTTTGATTGTTGTAAACAATACCTGCGCATTGCCACCGCCTTTGTAATTTCCGTTGTTGTTCATATGCAAACACCGTGTATCCGGCAGCGGTGAAACTTTTAACCCGCAGAGCTTTAGCAGAGACACATACCTTAATAAAGACAGGGTGTGCTTGAAGGGCAATCTCTTTTAAGTTTTTTTATGGAGTGAAATTTTCGCGAAATTTTTTTCGAATAGTTATAAACGAAAAATAAACTTCTTCATCTATGTCCTTAAGGATTGCATCTCAAAGACCTGTGTGAAATTTCATGAAGATCGTTTGAGTAGTTCTCGAGAAATTTTGCCAAGCGCATTCAAGGACACAGTTTCGAGAAACGCGTTTAAAGACGGCGCACTTAGTCTAGCTTGTCTCGAGCGCACTAGTTTTTAAAGCTGTAGCTCTGAAACTATTACTCAGAACAACTCGAAAATTTAAGAAATTTGTGGTATTTAAGCCTAATGGGAAAATATGATTTTTTTTTTAAATGGTTATCATTTCCGAACGCAAATCCTTTCTCAAAATCCGTCAGGTTGTGGTTTGAGACAGTCCAATCTTTGAGAACGTTTGGGAATCGACAAATTGTGGTCTGTAGCAACACTTGCCTAAACGACAGCAATTTTTTTATTGCTTCGAGCGGTTCTTTGTCTTACTGGCATTTGAACATTATATAAAGAATATGTACACTTGATATTTTCACCAATTCGAAGTATAACGAGCACAGACGAGCACTTATTACGACCATAAAATAGTGAAAGAACACAAAAAACACAATCGGAGAACGAATATTTTGATAATAAAATTGAACAATTTGTAGGCGTTGTTCTCGCATACAGGGTTTGTCCGGAAAGTAATGGGACTGAGTCGATTAAAAAAAAATTGATTGGACCAATCTTTGCAATTCTCTAAACACTCTCAAAATAGGCTCCTTTCGCATCGATGCAGCGCTGCCAGCGGGATTTCCAAGCATTGAAGGCATCACAGAAAGCTTTCTCCGGAATAGCCTTGAGAGCCAAGGTGCATGCTGCTTGGATTCCCTCTGTCGTCTCAAGGAAAAGAAAGATTTGATCTTTGTCTCTGGGTCATACTCAAAGATCCATGATTCGTCAACTGTGCATTACATTATTCAAAAATTGTGGGTTACTTTCACTCATGCTCAAATCTTCTTCGCACACTTCCACTCGCCGCAATTTCTGGTCGTCAGTGAGCACTTTTGGGACCATTTTCGCGAACATCTTGCGCATGTTCAAGAGATACGTCACAATGTCATGAACCGCTAATTTTGATAAATTTATCATCTGGATAATTAAACAAATACTTAGTCGACGGTCTAAGTTCAAAACTTGTTCGTACACGAGCCACATTGTCAGTGTTTGTCGAAGTCGCAGGTCTCCCAGCACGGTCTTCATCAGCGATCTCTTCCTGGTAATCCAAAACACACGACTTCTTGCTAAAGCAACATCTGGGTAAGCCTGCTTGATCATATCAAACGGCTCTGTCGCAGATTTACCGAGTTTCACACAGAACCTAATCGCGTATCTTTGCTCTAATGAACGCTGCATTTTCGGCTTGCACCACTCACAGAAACACGTTGCCCGGAATTGTTTGTCCTTACTCTCCTTGTGCTCGAAAACAACTGACCAGCCGCTCGTTTTTTAGCTAAAAACGCACTCTACCGAATCTAGTGGGTGCGCGCAGTCGCGACGGAAGCAAATCAGTCCTATTACTTTTCGGTTAAACCCTGTACATCTTTCCATGATTCTTCTATCTGAGGTTTGCGCAGGTCTTTTTCTCCCCTAGAAACTGCTGTAATATCGGAATTATTATCCAAGCCAAAGGTAAAATCCGCGAACAAACTTTAGTGAGCTTGGTAAGACAGATGTTTTCGTACGTCTCTCTGTATGTCGTGGAATGATGTAAGACCTCTGACACATGCTTCGTTTTGGAGTCATTGTGTAGAATATTCGCCAATTAGAAATTTACAAATCAACTATAACTCTAATACTTTATCATTAAATATACAATTTTTTATTTATAAAATAATGTTATTAAAGCTTTATAAAATATTTTGCTTACAATAGTAGCACTAATGGCAGTTAATGGTTTCGTTGATCACATTGATGGCGAGAATTTTTCATGAATTCATTTGAGTAAATAATTGCTAAAACTAATGACTTSATATACCTATAATAACATATATAATAARTTAACTCTTTACATTACGATATATACAGTGGCATCTTAGTACCGCATACGCCAAGAATTCTTTATCATATCGGCCGCCTTCTCTGCAATCATTATCGCAATAGCATTCGTATGTCCAGCCGGTATGGTAGGCATAATCGAAGCATCGACCACACGCAGATGTTTTATGCCGTGTACACGTAACTGTGGATCCACTACTGCAGCAGCATCTGATGGTGGACCCATTTTACAAGTACCCACTTGATGCTGCAAACTGGAACCGTAACGACGCAGACAACATTTCCAATAAGCCTTACTGTGTAAGGTCAGATGCTCACAGCCCAGAAACGGTTTCGCATTGAATGTGGTGCCGAGACGACGCATAGCTTTTGTTTGTGTGATTTGAAAAATCTGCAAGCAAATTTAGTTATAACAGTGCATTAATGAATCGCGCGACAAGACAACTTGCCATTTGTACACCCTCCAACATAGCACGTATATCATCGGGATCTTGCATATAGTTTGGCTCCATGCGTGGCCAATGAAAAGGATTAGTGCTGCGCAAGGATATGCGACCCCTACTGCTGGGACGCAGCAGAACCGGCACCAGACCAAAGGTTTCCTGGAATTAAAGGACCACATTCGGATTCGAAATATTAAGTGTTTGAAACACTAACCTTTTCGTGGAGACCTTCATAAACTTTATAGTAAAATTCATCGGGCATTCCGAGTAAGTCACGCAAGGAACCCATATGATCGCCACTCAACGAGCCGGCGCCCAAAACAATCTCCATATCGGCATAGTCCTTATCTGCATAATTTATTATGATTGCATGAAATATTCCCTAAATTTTTTTACCGACAAAAAATACCCACCAACTGTGGAGTTTGGCGTACGCACGAAAGCGAAGCCCTCTGCACCACCGGGTATTGTATAAGGTCCTCTACCCTCCAAAATATAGTGTAGTATATCAGTAGGATTTATTAGGCGGCGATCATTTAAAGTCTTTGTGTCATTCACCGTAAACACCAGACCATTCAGCGTCACGTGATCTTGTAGGTTATAACCCACTTGCAAGTCACGCATTACGGGAATGCCTAGCCCTGCCAAATGCTCACGCGGACCTATACCAGACAA
>NW_017537434.1:79533-91940 GCF_001853355.1 Bactrocera latifrons
CCTTTGAGACCCTGGCAAGCATTCGGTGTCGGATCAGACTTGTAACCCCAATTGTAGCGTGTCATCTGGGTGAGCGCGGCGGTAAGGGGGACGTCACTAAAAAGAGGGATAAAAGATGGGTTAGTTAGTAAATTTGCCCATATTTAAGACTTTATCGAAATTTTTTACTGTTGTAAACAGGCTTAAGATATAGCCCATTAAAAATTAGTGATTTCAAAACTCTTTTGGTTTTTCACCCAACACTCTTCATATTTATTAGCGTAGATACCGCTTACGTAGTTATAGCCGAGTTTACAACAGCTCTCCAGCCAATTGGAGATTCCAAGTGTAGCCAGATCCTTCTTCACCTGGCCTTTCCAATAGAGTCCGATGGCGAGGTTTTACTTTTCCTCTGCTTCCCCCGACGGGTACTGTGTCGAACACTCTCAGAGCTGGAGAATACATTCGGACGAAGTGTTCTAGCCAGAGCGGCCACTGTTTATTAATTCGTTCAACTCTATCAATGTCGTCGTATATCTCGCACAGCTCGAGTGCGCCGATGGCCGTTGCCAATGCACAAAGAACATTAAATCTTCAGCAGAACCTTTCTCTCGTACCGCTGATTCATCAAATCCATGCCTCTGCACCATATAGCAGAATGGATATGATGAGTGACTTGTAGAATTTGGTCTTTGTTCGTCAAGAGAGGACTTTACTTCTCAATACTTTACTTCTCAATTGCTTATCAGTCCGATTTGGCAAGAGTTATTTTGCGCTGAATTTATTAAATTCCGAAGCACGGAAAACTTTGTCATGATCTAGCAAATAATAGATTCGACTTTCGATGGCAAAGATGTCAGTTTTTCAGATTTCTTCCATTTTCTTTTAACCCTCAAACCTCACAATCTTTAAACGAAATACAAAACTTTCGAACCAAAGGGTTGAAGGTTTTCATTCTATCTAACCTAATATATGTATACATTGTAACGGACCTTAAAAGAGGACCGAAAATTAAGAATCAGAATCCCCAAATATTCTACTTACCTCAAGAACGTTTCTTGATCGCCCGCCTCCAGCAACAGCACCGTTGCATTGCTAATCTCACTCAGTCTATTGGCAACAACACAGCCACCCGAACCAGCGCCGATAATTATGAAATCATAAGCCTCATCGAACGTTTGAGTATCCGGTAGACGCGTATTGAGTAGTGACGTCTCGAAATTGCGTGCCAAATCGACGAGTGGCTGAGCRTTCATTAGCAGCGGCAAAGTGGCAAGCCAAAGGCTGACGCAGCTCCAACTGATGTGTGGCATACCGCAGCTCGTTGTCATACTAATGGATGGAAAAGCGGCAGCAACTGTGCCTRCGGTTAGAAGACGCGTGTGAGAGGTATAAACAAAACATTGCAATTKCAAAATAWATTTGTGAAAACACTCTTAGCTGTTCGATTTCATAGATATGTATATTTGTCTATGTACCTATGTTTGCAAATAAATGGCATAGCTACTTAGCGTTATGATGCTAATTGTATGCGCTACTTATATTTCTAAATTAAGTTCTAATTCACATGCTGAGTGGTGTTAAGCAGTTAATTAGCGCATAGCCTTGAGCGTCATTTAGTGCATTATTTGCTGTTTTGGTTATTCTAAAAAAAATATTTTTAATTCATAAGTACGGTGATTGCAACATGTCGAATGCAACCAGACCTACTTCTAATAATTAATTTCATTATATTTATGCTTACTTTAGTTAATTCGAATAGCACTGAAAATGTCAGAAAATTATGTACTGAATATAGTATACGGAAAAGCTCATATTAATATTCACAAAGTTACACTATAGGATTTTAGACTTCAATACCGAATATAAGGATCTAAGTGCCCATGGCTGTGTTCATATCAATGCTGTAGGTAAATACCTTTTTTAGACTTTATTAATATAGGGCCTTATTGCTATAGCTGACATTATACCAAAAATCTTTTCTAAAAATATGGTCGAAGTGAGGATTTAGCCTTTCAGATTTAGATACCGAATGTAAGGATCTAAGTGGCTGTGGTTGATTTTAAATCATAAATATCGTTGAATTTGAGATAGGTAAATCAATGATTTTTTTCCTAATTATAATGTGGTCCTAGATTACAAGTCAATAAAATTGGTTCACCGCAACAACAACGCCGTATAGGCAGCATTCTCAAGCTTAGAAAAAAAAAACTAGAAACAGAAGAGTCTGGGGGAGAACGTGGAAAAGAACGTGGATTGTGAGATCAAGTAACTCTTGACAGTTTTTAATTTCGATATAATTAGCAAATGCATATATCTCAGATCCATCATAAATACCATAAACAATTGAAAAGTATGACCCTCTCATCTGTCATAATACTCGTCCTGATGTGTGGTGCGGAAGCATGGACAATACGACAATCGATGAGTATTCTTAAAGAGGGTTTGAATGAAAATTCTTTGAGTTATTTTGAGCTTCCTTCATGTGAGTAAGTTTAGTTATACGGTATACGACTCCAATATGGATACAGGTGCTAAACATAAAATCTTATGCTAGACCAATTAACTTAGTGCATAGGCTTTCTGCAATAAGTGCTTTCCATTTCAAAAAACGCTGCTGAGATATGAGCCAGTATGGTGCCGATTGACATCAGGGGAGACGAATTCGATGACGTGAATATATAACCTATCAGAGTCGTCAACGGTAGCAAACTTCATGCAAAGAACGGCGGGCGCACAGACTGATTCCGGACATACATTTGTGGATAGATAGACAACATGAGGATATGGATTTCCAACTAATCCAAACAGTCAGTGACCATGGATGCTTTAGAAGCTTAGTATACAAATATTGTCATGACTTTAGTCCATATTGTATACGTACACAGAGTGTATAGACGACACTGAACACGCACATTTCTCACGGTTTTCAACTACATTTGGAGTTAGTCTCACGGTGGAAAATTTGACTGCACTTTTGTGCGAGTAAAACAGAAAGCTGTCAGCAACATTTACAACAGATTATGTTACAGTCAGTCCGTACAAAAGAGGAAATTTAAATGTCTTCTTCTCCCCCATGAAGAAATACTTTTTACAGTGGTAGCGTGGGAGAGACATGAGATGAGTGTAGTGGCTTAGGTTTAGCGGCTTAAAATACCGCTTCCTCCTGCTATAAAAAAGGGTAAGAGAATTAGCTGAACCTTCGAACATTTCTCAATCAAAAATGCTTTCGTACCCACAACACCCACTTATGCTAAAATCTTTAATGTATCGGTCGATCTTCTTCAAAAAAAAACGGCACACAACAGATCTTCGATATTGCAAACATATATAAACTAGTTTCAATTATATTTAAACACATTTAAAACCAAACTTCCACCATTAAATTTTTACACTGAGAAAGAGTTCTCGATATACACATACCGCCTTCCTTCTTTTTCTTTTAATAAAAAAGCTATATAAAATATAATGACTTCTTTTAAAAGAAAAAAAGTATTAATCTTCTTCTTTTAAAAGAACAAAAGAATTAATTAATTAATTATGCAAACGAAAATCACAAAGAAAAGCCTAAAAATCAATAAATTAAATTGTGTGAAATCCACTATCAATTCGAAAGATTCTTGACCTTGAAGCAGCGTTCAATAGTTTTGCTCTTGTACCACCAACTTGGCAACCGGTTTGCAGCAGCTCAAGTTCAAAATCGAGTAAATGCAATGGACGCCAGCTCACACTCATTACAACAACAGGTAAATAACTCCAAAACCATAAGTTAAGCGCGAATTAAAGCAAAAGGAAAATAAAAAAAAAAAAACAAAATCAAAACGAGGATGAAGTGCATGCGAAACGGCAATCAAAACAAATTGAAAAGGCAAAGACCAGTTCAGCGTCGTTTTCAGCCAAAACAAAACAAAATCTGCGAAATGCGTACAAAAACAATAACAATTATAGTCATTATAAACAGCGCATAGCTATACGTGCAAGCTTTTCGTAAAACAACCGTTTTGTAGCGTTCATTGTCGGCACATATACATATRTAGGCGGAATACACACACCCGTACATACATATTCGATCGATTGAATCGATTGTAATTTTTTTACCATAAAAGCCAACAGTTACGCACAGAAATGCTTGAATGCGAAACACTTGCAAGCTTGAACTTACTCTTGCTTTTATTGTTACAAATTTATTGCGGTTTTTGGCTTTTAATATCAAGTTTTTCATGCACGCCCAAGAGCACAGCACCGTTCCCAATAGCTTAGCATTTCATTGGTGTCAAAAATCACTTAGCCCCATGATTGAGCTGACCATGATTGTAGCAGCTTGTAACGATATGGGTGCTTGAGATCGCGTTTGTTGCTTCATAGTTATAATATTGACATTTCAATTTTCTGCTGCAAATTATTGAGAGGATAGTTACGGTATTGCATACTTATACAGGGTGCTGTATAATTTTTGTAAATTGTTAAAAATTGCATTTCTAATAATGGAAAATTCCCTTGGAAGTGGCCAGAAACGATTATTTTACATATAGTTAAAATAGCTCACGACTTCCGGACCCAGTAACCTTTGGGTAGCTGAAAAAAAGGCGGCTTAAAGTGAGAAAGCAAATCATCCCTTCCCAGGGTTTTGCGCTGGATTAAGACCCGGCACGAGAAAAAACACTTTCGATTACGACCACTCCAAACGCATTAAGGATTACGATTTGAAGGCATGTACTTGGAATGTCCGTCCTCTTAATTGGGAAGGTGCTGCTGCCCAGCTGGTTGATGTGCTCGTAAGAGTAAAGGCTGACATCACCGCCGTCCAGAAAGTGCGATAGACGAGATAATGACTGAGACGAGTAGGTCCTTGCGACAATGGCATATAAAGGAGCTCATTATCGGTGTGGAATTCATGGAGAGAAAGAGACTCCGTCGTCAAGCTCTAGCATTCACCTCGGTGAAAGTTTAGCCGCAATCCACATCAAAGCAAAGTTCTTCAACATATCGCCGCTTTGCGTTCACGTCCCGATGAAAGAGAAGGACAATGTGACCAAAACTGCCTTCTATGAGCGCATGGAACGCACCTATAAAAGTTGCCTCGCCGTGATATTAAAATCGAGATTGGTGACTTTAACGCCAGGGAGAGAAAAGAAGGTATCTTTGGCATCTATATTTTTTGATAAATTCAGCCTCCATGGTAAAACATCCCCAAATGGAAGAAGGCTGATTGAATTCGCCGAAGCCCGAAATATGCTTAGAGCTATATTCAAGCTTAGGAAAATTCATCAAGCTACCTGGCTGTCTCCGGATTTAAAAGCCACCAACCAGATATATCATGTTGTGATAGATGGCAGGCACGTCTCCAGTATATTAGACGTGCGAACGCTCCGCGATCCTAGTATTGACTCATAAAGTCAAAGCCAGTTTAAAATGTTTAAAAGCAGCCGCATACATTCGAAAGCAAGGAAATTGGAACAATATGAATTTAAAGAAGAAGTCGTTTTTGCATTGGATTGAGATTGGTGATGCAAAATGGTGTCTTTCCAAAAATCCTAAGTAAAAACAGCATATGCGCGACTTGAACAACCAGCCAAATCAACAGCAGTGAACGAATATCTAGGTAGTGCTCTGTATTTGGTGAGATCAGAAGAGCGTGCTGTATTATAAGCTACTAAAAGTGGTTGTATCTAATAACTGGGAAACGCTATATACAACAGCGCATGGACTTAAATGGACGATAGCCCAAAAACGATCGGAACTTGCAATAATTTACCATCATGACAACGTTTGGCCTCATCGGTTAAATACTATTTGGAGAAAAGCGATTGGGAAGGTTTACCTCACCTGCCTTACAGCCTAGATCTTTCGCCTTCTGTCTACTAGAATGACGAGAAAATGTTATAGCTGCAGTTGAGTAAAGCTTTAAATATATAATTATTTGCTTTTGCAACACCCTGTCCAATTGGAATGCATTTGACGTCATTGTTTACAGTAAATACAATTAAATTGAGGATATATCAGCAAACAAATGTGCATGCATGCGTGCTAATGGTGCGCACGCGCGTCACACTTAAAATGTTTGTAATTCTAATGAGAATTGCCGCGCATAAAAGACCTTCACTGCGGCAAATATGCATACAAATTGACAGAAGTAGAACTGCAAAGTGCTACAATGTATTGAGTACATAGCAAAGTTTTATTTGTCGAAAACGGAATCTATTTATACTTTCATTCAATATTCTGCCATACTTCACAGCGCTTGCTGAGAAGGTAGTTGCTAGGGTTTCGCAAGTTAACGCAGTTAGAAACATGGGTGCTCCAAGAAATATAAATTTAATTGAAAAATGTTTGATACTATTAAATATAACTATATTCTAAAAGTTACGTAATAAAATAAAAAGGAAATACTAAAACACGGGAAATCAAAATTTTTAAAGTTACCACGTGGTGATTATTAATATATTAACTCAATAATTACCAAAAGACCTATGAAAATATAAAATAATTTAGAACACTACCATGGAATAGTATTATTAGATTATGTGGTAAATTTATTAGAAAATATTAAAAAGTATTATAATATTTTCACCACTAACTGAGTACTAAAGTATAAACAGTATTAATAAACTATCTAAGCAAAGGTCTAACAAAATAGAATATAAAATATTCACCACGTGGTGAAAGACTAAGAAAATATCTATATAATAAAAAATATTATTCACCAGAAGGTGAGTATTAATATATCAACAAATTAAAAAGTATTATTATCACCACCAGCTGAGTACTAAGAAATTAAAAAATTATTACAAATCTTCCCCAAAATTAAAATGTACTATTTTCACCACTAACTGAGTATTAAAATGTAAGCACTGCTGTGTTAAAATAATAATAGTAACATATTAATTAAATATATTATTTAAGCAAAGATCTTCTAAATCAAAATATTTCACTTTCACCACGTGGGGAAATACTAATAGTGCTGATAAACATTTTTATTCCCCACATAATTAGTATTAATATATGTAAGTATATATAAAAAAGAAAAAAGTTTTAAAAGTATTATTCTCACCACTAGTTGAGTATTAAATTGTAAACAATACTGTTATAAAAAATAATAGTAACATATTAATGAAATATTTGAGTAAAGGTCCAAAAAATAAAATGTAATTTTCACCACGTTGTGGAATACCAAAAAAATATCGATAATAAAAAATTTTATTCACCAAATGGTGAGCATTTAGATACCAATAAACTGAAAGGTATTATTCTCACCACTAGCTGAGTAGTAAGATATAAAAAATATTATAAAACAATAATATTGACATCTATAAATCCCTTAAACAAACATTTATTAAATGCAAATATATAAATAAGTATATACATAGTAAATATATATTTTCAACCCCGTGAAATACTAAGAAAATGTCTATAAAACAAAAATTATTATTCACCATATGGTGAGTATTAAGTTATTAATAGAAAACTGCTACAGAGTTAAAAGTTATCATTTCATCAAGTGAAGGTACTGGTCAAATAAAACCAATACTCCATACAATGACTTCAGTTTGAGCCTTGTAACTAGCTTAATAAACAGTCTATATCCATATAAAAGCTAATTCCTATTGGCACTCGATAGAAGAGACTATAGGAATCTGATGGGAATACGTATACTAACTAGTCACTGTCATAAGCATCCTTGTGTATTGGCAAGACTATGCTGTTCGTGTCAAGTTCTGACATCCTATACGATTAATACTTCTCTCGACTTAGGAACTGTACTCCATCTTTCGTTAAGGTCTATGTGTGGCGTATGGGCCTACAAGAAATATCTAACTTAACCGATATAATAGCTATAAGAGCGCAAACAATACTAAAACTGAAAAGTCCAATTTGTCTTTCTGAAGTACATGAAGTGCGTTCGTCGATTTTTACAACGAGTGAAATTTTCCATTAAATTTTGTGTGTTGAATCAAAATTTCTACTGCAGAAATGTTCAGAAAGTTGGAAAAGGCCTTCGGTGTTAATAGTTTGTTTGTAAAAGATGGTCGAGAACGCGTTGACGACGGACCACCTCCAGAGCGGCTATCAACAGCAACTGATGATCAACACGTCAATAAAATAGAGTGCTTGAGTTTCGATGATTAACAGTCAGAGCTCTTACTGATGTCAGTACGATGACGATCGTTGGAATATCAGAAGGTTCAGTAAAACCTATTTTTCGAAAAATTGACAGAAAAACAACATCACGTTAACACATGTGAAAAAATGCTTTCAAACCATCAATATATCAAGAAACATATTATTACTAGCGATGAGTTTTGGATCTATGCTTACGACCCGGAAACAGACAACCACTAGTCCGAATAGCGTGGCAAAGGTGAGCCATAGCCGAAAAAACTACGTATGTAAAGCAGGTAAAAAATCAAGGTTATATTGATTGTTTTCGTCGATTATCGGAGTGTGGTGTACTACGAAATTCTACCAACGGACCAAACTGTCAACAAAGAATACTATTTGAGTACTATAACAATAAATTATAGTACAAATATTTACGCCTAGAAAATAATAGCACACAACATTCTAAATGTGTCAATTAGGATTTAAATTCAATATCCACATTTACGGTGGCACTGCTATTAGATTTATGCACTTGTTTGGAATATTAATGCCGTTTAATTGGTTTGTTGGATCAATTTTTGAATTTTTTTATTTTCACTGACACATTTTACAAAGGCAATACCAACCGTTATAGACAATGTAAATATTTGCTCATATGCACATATATATATACAGTTGCGAGCATTGAAATAGTAGTGAACGGCGAGCTGATTGGACACAGATTATTTTTACTAAAAAATATTTAATTTTATCAATCAAAAAGTAAGTTTCTTGTTATTTTTTTAATTATCCAATGAAACAAGCTAAAAAATATGACTGTGCATATTTTAGTGGGCCGCGGGAAGCACTGCAGTGAAGAGAATGGACGAAACGGATTCAATCTCTCATAAACAACGGTAAATCCTACAAGGGAGTGGAAAGAATTGTAGGGTGTTAAGCCACAACGACTCACAATGCAACTATTTATAAAAATAGACGAAAAAAGGGGCGCAATATGGATTCTTTCCGAGAATTTTACACCAGTAGTTGTAAGATGTGCCAAGACTCGACCTAGAATGTCAGCTATGGAGATTCAGAATGAACTGAACCTGGCCTGCGGTGCTCATACAGTGAGAAGACTTCTACATGTCTACCGTTATTAAAAAAAATCATATAGCAAGTCGTCTTAAATTTGCCAAAGGACCGATTGAGAATTTGCCGATTGAGAAATGGCGCAACATCTTTTAGACAGACGTGTCGAAAGTTATTTTATACGGCGGTAAAGGGTCCCGTCAGTATCTAAGACGCTCCCCTAACAGAGAGTACGACCCCAGATTCAGCACAAAAACTATGAAGCTTGGCGGTTTGAATTTCATGGTTTGGGGTGTTTTTCTTACAGGCCCAATTTTTTTTTTATATCCCAATTCACAAGATTACTAGCATAACGGACCRRCACAAATTCGTGGATATAATGCAGTATATTATGATACCATTTGCTGAAGAGAACATCCCGCTGAAAAGGATATTTCAGCAGAATAATGACCCGAAGCACACCAGTAGGGTGGCAAAGGAGTGGTTTCGGGTCAATGGAATTGTTGTTATGGATAGGTCAGCTCAATCGCCTGGCCCCTATCCTATTGAAAACCTTTGGGCAGACGTTAAGAAAGCTGTATGGAATGACAAACCCAAAAACAGCAATGAGTTGTGGACCGTAGTGCAGCAAGCATGGCAGAACATACCACTAAAAAGATGCCAGAGTCTCTTAGATTCTATGAAGAGCCGTTGTAGTGCTGTTATTAAAAATCATGGCCATGCTACCAAGTACTAATATCTCGTATAGACGGAACTTTCAAAAATCCTTCAGTTTAAAAAATGAAAAAAAATGTATAACTTTACTACTATTTTACTGCTTCATTCAAATTAAAATATTTTTATTAATAAACGTAGCCAGGGAAATATGATAAACTTTTCCATTTCAATTGATGTTAAAATTGTTTAGAATTTTGCATAACTCACAGGTATGTAACACTCTAACAACCACTACTATTTCACTGCTCGCAGCGTATGTATATATACATGTATATATATGTATATCTACAGATACATAAGTTTTTTTTTTATTATTTTTTTGTATTTAAGTTCTAATTTCTTTCCCTTTTATTTCTAGTTCACTTTCCCGCGCGTAAGCCACAGCTCAGAGCCAGAACACTTTCATTCAATTGACACCATAGCTATTTGAGCTCTTGACTTTGAGTGCATGAATTCATACTTGCTATCTTCATATGTCATACACAACAACAATAAATACTTCAATTAGTAGTGAGGTGCTAGAAGTATTTATGGCAACAATTTTATCTATGAGTTGCTGCGTCATCCAATGTGAACTCCATTATTGTGTGTATTTAAAAATCATTTTGTTTTAATTAAATAAATATTCTCTGGATTCTATTAAAGTACCTCACACACCAAGAACAATCTTATGGAGTAAATTCAGCGGGATGTTCGAAAATCATGATATTAGTTATATGGGGACTAGATCAAGCTTTCCCTCTATTATAAGAATTTTTGGCACAAAGATACACTGTTATGAATAAAACACGTTCTCTCATTTTCATTGACATAACTAAAATATTGCCCGATATATTCACCCGAAAGTTCCAAAGTATTTATATTAGTTATAAGGGCAGTATTGATCCGATTGAACCCATTCTACATACACAGGTAAACTATTATCAGGCAAAGATTCTCTCTGAATTTTAATAGTATATCTCGTACATTGACCGATATTTTCGGCCAAAATTCAGCTATAGATACTGGGTTCCACATATTCGGTACCCAGCGGCTTGAATAGTTATGGTTATTTTTCAAGATTTTTGGTCATAAGTTGATATACTTCAAAGCCATTATTCGTACAAATTTGTATCCCGTTATATTAATTGCTGCTTGATTTGTGTACCGGAAAGTCAAGGAATCAAGTAGAATTGAAAATTCTGCTATATGAGAAGTTGGCGTTGGCGTATTGTGCGATTTCGCTCATTTTCGCACTGTGACATGAGAATGTGAGAAGAATGTCACGTACCAAGATATGTGATATTACCTAAAAAGTGGGCGGTGGCACGCTACAGGCATATGTACTTATGAGAGAATTAAACTTATGGATAAGTCGACCTCTACACAACACAGCTGCTATCCAGTCACAGATATTTCAGGAAGTACCCCCATAAAATGGGAAAAATCGTAGAGCCGTTATGCCTGCATAATCACGCGATAGAAAACGATGAGGAATACACAATCTTTAAATGTGTGCAATGTCAGCGGGAATGCACCGCCATAGAAGACCTGTTTGGCTCAATAATCGTGGATAATTTAATTAGCGTCTTGCTAGAGAGCGAAAAAAATTGTGGATTATCCAGAAATACATAGTAATTTCGTTACGCCGGAAAAGGACTTGTGTGCAGGTACGCAGGTGTAAATCTCTCAATGAGAAAAATGGAAGGAAACCTTGAAGTAATGAGTTTCTTTATAATGAGGGTTTTTTTGGTGACCAGCAAGTGGCACATACCCTTTCTGTGTGGACAACTCTGATGATGCGAAGGAAGAACATTTTCTTTTCCCTCTGGTCGCAAACCATTATAAATTTATACCCCCCATAGCTTAATTTAAGGGGTTACATGGATTTACGGGTTTCAAAAAATAACTAGATAACTAGGCTAAGTGTGCCGTCTCATTTTCTCGAAACTGTTTGTTTGAAGTCGGTTGGCAAGATTTCTTGAGAACTACTCAACCGGTCTTCATAAAATTTTACACACGTTTTTGAGATACAATTCTTAAAGACTTGGATGAAAGATTTTTTTTTTTTCTACTACAGCTATTTGCAAAATCCAATTTTCAGTTTTTTTTCCCTTGTTCAAGTTGTAAGTTGTGGTTTTAACTAAAACACGTATTTTTCTTTTCATTTTTGATCAGATTTTGATTTTGATTTTGTAAGGAGTTACCCTGCCAACGTGGGCAAATCTTTATTGCGAGCGGTTTTCGAAAATATGTCGCAATGGCCTAGTTTTCCTCAGCGACTTCTATCCATTTTCTGCTGCTGCAAAAACTGCTCATTTGCCCGAACCGACGATATTGAATTATCATAGCAAACAAACTTACTGATAAAAACCAAATGTTTTATTGGAAGAGTATGATTCAATGCAGCGGAAGATAACTTTTTTACAATTTATTATATTTTGTTCGATTTTACGCTTTAATACGAAGGATTAATATACATAAACTTTTGAGTCTAAATTTTTTTCGCAAAAATTTGCATTATTAATTTCGAGCATTTTTTTATTGTTTTATATATGTTT
>NW_017537434.1:92169-103011 GCF_001853355.1 Bactrocera latifrons
ATAATCACTAATTTATTATTTTATTTTATTATTTAGTTTTTTATAATTAATGCTTTTGAAAGCACGAATCTTTTTACAGTCATTTATATAATATATCGTTGTTTTGATATCACTTTTTTGTAGTAAAACTCTGATTTAAAAGTATTTTTAGTTTTTATTTTGTATTTCTTTAAATAATGCACATTTTTGTAAGAAAATTTTAGAACAGCTCGCAAATGAAATTAAGGTTTTCGTAAATAATTTATTCTTTTGAATAATCGTACACTTACTTTTGTTTATTATTATTATTTTTCTTTTTTTTAATATTTCTCACTTGTATGCTTCTTGTATTAATATATTCGTACTAATAAACAGAATTTTTCCACAGATTTTCAAATACACATTAATCTTTGTCGCATTCGCGTTTCGTTTTGTTGTTAGTTGTTAGTGGCAAATCAGTTCGCTGCACAGCGCAAGCGCAAACGTTACACCTTCGACCGTTCGATTGCTATTGATCGTTGTGGTCAGCGGCATCTGCATTCGTCAGCTCGGTTGCGCCAAAGCGGTCAGTAGCTGGCGGCAGCGCGGCGAACGTAATCATCATCTTTTAAATTATACATTTAACTGTCAGTGTATGTGTATGTGTGCGTAACCGAGTGGAGTAATGTTGGCAACCTTTTCTAATTCGGTGTATATCACCTAAATGTGTTGTTATTGTTGCTGCTCTTTGCAAATTATGACAGTGCATGCTTTTCAAGTTCAAATCCCAGCATTATTACACACAATTATTCGATTTCGTTGCTGGGCACAATGTGCGCCAGCGCACGCAGCACACCTTCGCACTCAAAAGCGCTTTTGTGTTGTTGAACCAAATGCGCTAAATTAAATATAATAGCACTCTGCAATCATATGAATGTATATACATATGTACTTATATAGAAAACTTTAGTTATGTAATAATGATTTTGGTAATTCTATAATAAAACGTAAATTTTGAAGTGCAAAAAATAGTTTGCGAAAAGATTTAAGCTAGTGTGCAATTTTTTCGCACATCGTATCTTGTTATACGATAAAGCCATAAGCAGTAAATAGTAACCCCTGTCTTCATTTTAGAATTCTATATTCTTTATTCTTAAAAAGACTGTGTCGTCCTCCACAAGTTAATCCCCCTTTGCTCTAATACACTTCCGCCAAGGTTTTTTCCAACCCTCGAAATAGTTGTTAAAATCAATTTCCGGAATAGTATTTAATGCGCGTAAAGATCCACGTTCAATGTATTCAATTGAATCAAAACAGTTTCCATGTTTGAGGTTAGTGAAGAGCCAAAAGTCGCACGGAGCTAGATCAGATCAATGCGGTGGTAACGACAAGATATCGGTTGAAAATTTGGCGAGAACTTCACGAACAATCAATGCAGTATGCGATGGTGCATTATCAAGCTGCAAAAACCAAGAGTTGTCGGACCATAGTTCCAGCCTTGTTTTACGAATAACGTTACGAATAACTTCACGCAAACGACTCATAAAACTCAAATAATATTCCATAATGACAGATTAGCCGTTCGGAAAGAATGCGCAGTGCACCACTCCCCGATAATCGACGAAAACTGTCAACATATCGTCGATTTGTGGCCTGCCTTGACGTAGTTTTTTTTTTCGGTTCGGCTCACCTTTGCCAAGATATGCGGCCAATTGATCGTTTGTTTCCAAGTCGTAAGTATAGATTCAAGATTCATCGCCTGTAAAAATACGTTTCATGACATCCTGGTTATCGGGAAGCAATGTTTTACAGACATTAACGCGACATTGTTTTTCGAGAAAATTTAGTGATTTTTTTTGCTTTGACTTTTCTCAGACTAAATAATCTTTCAAAATTGTTTTCACTACTCCTTCCGATATACCAATCATGCCAGCAAAATCTCTGACGGTTAATTGCCGTTTCTCAAGCACCAGTCCCTTTATGGTTTGTCGTCAAACCGTTCTTGATCCTCTTTGACAAACAAACATTCCATTCCAACATTCTGAATGTTTCGGCAGCAGAAAATTGATTTACACAAAAATTTAATGGAACTTGTTTGTTGAATATTTCACTAATTGTAAAAATCCAAAACATCAAACTCTGTCTAGACATTAGCACAAGGAGTCTATGAAAACTCTCTGTTGATCAAGCAAAATGTAAAAAGAGCTTTCTGACGAAACATATTCTTTTAATTGGCATCTAAGCCGGAACTAAGATCAAACCTCGACTACTCTAGACGGACCTTTATAGAATTGGGGAAATCTTGATTGCGTTTAAATGACCACTACTTCTTCTTTTTCATTGGCGTAAACACCGCTTACATGGTCGGAGTTTATAACAGTGGGTCTGTCGTTCATGCTTTTCGCTACTCCGCGCCAATCGGAGATTCCGAGTGTTCGAGTTTTTTCTTCACCTAGGAGTGAAGATCTTACTTTCATCTGCTTCTCCCAGCTGTTACTATGTCGAGTACTTTCAAAACTGTAGTGTTTTCGCCCACTCATACGACATGACCCAGCCAGAGTAGCCGCTGTCTATTAATTCCAGGAACTACTATATGTTATATAGTATATAGTATATATATATGGAACCTTTCTCTGGAAAACTCGTAATTTCGACTCAGCAGGTTTTGCCATTGTCCATGCCTCTACAATACATAGCACGACGGAGATGATGAGTGACTTGTAGATCTTGGTCTTTGTTCGTTGAGAGAGCACCTTACTTCTCAATTTTGTCTACTCAGTCCGAAGTGGCACCTAGTAGCAAGAGTTCTGCGTTGGATATCGAGGTTAGCGTTGTTGTTTGTGTTGATTCCAAACGAAATTATCCACGCCTTCGAAGTTATGACTCTCAACAGTGACGTGGGAGCAAAGTCGCAAGTGCGACGACTGATTGTTTGGTGACAGGAGATATTTCGTCTTACCCTCATTAACTACCAGACCCATTTGCTTCACTTCCTTATCCAGTCTGAAAGAAGATGGCGCCGTTCACCGCACAAGGGGCGTCAAAAACATCCGTCATGTTGAGAAATATTATATATTTTAATTCCTTTTCTTTTTTCATTTCATTTCGTTGCTGTTGTTTTTGTGACGCTTAGCAAAATATCAGTGAGTGCAACTATTAACACTTGGTAAAAGGCAAAACCCAAAAATTAGAAAAAAAAAAGAAAAAAAAATTGGAAAAAAAATAATCAGGAGTAAAAAAAAAAAATTTTAATGCGAAACAATAACAAAGCAACTGGTGACAAAGACACAATCAAGCGTTGCGCGCCAACTCTGTAATGGCCAGTGACTTTGCATAAATATTTTAGTTCGAAAGCTTGTTTTCTTTTAATGATTTTCGTCGATTATTTGGCAAAAGTGAAGATCAATTTTACAAGACTCTCAACTTTTTTTTTTACTATTTTTCATACCACAACAAAGACTTCATGGTCAACTGTTGGGTTGATTGTGAAAGCGCCGAGCGCCAAACTGCTCTGGCCCACTTTTCGCCAAAAAACACACACGCACACTTGGTTTAAGGCGCAGCGTGGGCAGCGCAAAATACAACAAAACAATAAACCCCAAAAAATACATAATTACAAATTTATGTTAATCTTTTAGACACCGCTTCTGCTGGTGCTGTTGGGAATCGGTAGGGCGCCAAGAGCTATTTAGGCGTCAGTCATTCGGCGCCGCTTATCATGACCATTAAGATGATTAACTTTCTTCATTTCGTACACACGTTTGCATGTGTATGCCATGTTTTGGTATACGACCTTGCCGTAAGCGCAACAAATAAAGACACTACAACAATTACAAAACCGTTTATACCGCCAGCAAAGCCACGGCTATTAACCATGACCGTGAAATATACACTTGCACCGCGTGAATGCGTGTGTGATTGTTGCTCAGTCTGCGCTTAAATCTCAATTTGATTAGCCGGAAGTGAGTACTCAAGCGTGGCTCTGCTACTTGTTACCCAAAATAAACACAAAAGACCACAAATAAATATGACTAAATGGAGCCACTTAAGTGGGATTTTCTCGTCTAGGCGCTAATGAAATTCAACCAATAACGTTTATTGACACCACCGAACGTATTCGGTGGCAAATAACAACTAACAAACCTCATTTATAACAAAACTAGACTTCACATACCAAACATATTTACCTTAAGTTCGGTAGTTTAGTGCTTTTCGTGTGTGACTACCACTCGGCGCATTGTATGTTCGAAACTGAGAAGGCTTAAAGTTCCAAAATTAAGTGAAGCTTAAGTGTTTGAAAGGACAGTGGGATTGCAACCAGTGTTGCTACCTGCATATATGCATTCATTCAAGAAGCCTTTAATTGACCGTAGGCTCCTTGAAACCCACTAGATCACTAGCAAAAGTTCGGCCCAGTATCTGTCAAGGTGTTTTTCAGATATTATAATTTGTTTTGAGCGGCAATGCGTGCTAGCTAACAATGTAATCCAGCAGCAAATCACATCAAATATTAGTTTGGTAATGTCAATGACTGCGAAATGAAATATATTTTTTGTAATCTTATTTAAAGGCAACTACTTTAAATAGCGAAGATGAATATTGTATAATTATCCAATTGGACTTTCATATACGCAACAGATAAATTTGCCAAGAAGTTCGTAACACTCCGACGAAAAGAACGGAGACTCTATGAAGTAAAGAGTTATCCATTTCGAGGTTCCCCAATCTTTTAAAGAAAAAACATAAAAACTTCAAATTTAGTGAGGAGTGTTTCTTATCATTCGAAAGAACATTCGTTGGCATTAATTTTTTGAAAGTTATTTGTTTTAAATGTTAGCCTCGACTACGTCCCATATGGTCCATCCGTTGAGTCCAATATTCGATGACTTCTTGAGTGAGACGCGTGATGTTTTGATCCAAGCCCCACATCGAAAAGTGATTGTCCACATAGACTTTTGACTTTATATATCCCCACAGGAAAAAAGTCTAATGATGTATATCACATATTTTGGTAGCCTATCAACCGGCATAACATGTGAAATTATCTGCACACCGAAGTGTTCTCTCAATAAATTCATAAATTGTCGCTGAAATGTCGCTGAGATCACGAACTTCAACTTCAGGCTAACAAATAGTTGATTATATTACGTTCGCACCGGCATCATTTTTGCAGAAATATGAATCGATGATTCTGTTTGTTTACATACCAGTTGAGCCAGAACCTGAACCTGATCGCTGAACAAAAGTCATTTTGAAGAACCCATAGAGCGAAGCGATATCTCTTACAAAGTTTAACTTCTTGTACATGCTGTATTTTGCGCGCTTTCAATTAAGATTTCGTCGTAAAATGCGCCAAGTCGTTCTATGCGTCAGTCCGAGTTGCTGGGAACGGCGAAGAATCGACTACGGCTACGTCTTTCCATAATGAAACCCAACAAAACTGAACGCGAAGGCCATTGAAAAAAGTTGATCTACTTGCATCACCCGTTATATTATATATATATATAAATGCCCTTCTGCCTGTCCTCTAACATATTATATATGTATGCAAACTAGTCCTTTGGATTTTGTGATAATGTTCTGAAGTTTTGCAAACTTCTGTTTCTATTCAAGAAGCTGCTCATTTGACTCAACCACCAACATCGCGATACCGTAGGACTATAGAATATAGTTTCCATACCAGCTGATCTGGCAAAACCGAGACATTCGATTCCAAACAGTTGTTAATTCAATCTTACCTCATGACTCCCGATCGAACAGTGTTCCCATAGACTCCGACAACCAAGGTAGACCCTGCTGAGAACGAAGAGCTCTTTAGACCTCTTACGGTTTACCACGAGCCATAATGACCTTGCGAATTTACAGCAGCTGATAACGCTTGCTGAACCGTGCTGAGTTCCAACAGTTCAGTAGTGAACGACAAGAAGCCAACGTGACTCCATCTACTGCTATCTTTATGACGACCAGTTGGGAAACGCTGCAGTGGCCAGCCTGGGATCAGAGCAAAGATAGTCAGGAATAGGCTGGGCATCTTGGTAATCCAAATATACAAGGTGCACTCCAAAGTAAACATCTATATGTGGACTAGTGCTTTCGAATCTGCTATCTTTATCGGTTGTCCAATCGGAAATTCATGACATTACATGAATTTGACGTGAAGTTATTGCGTTTTAACTGTCAGTATGTTTGTGTTATCGGTGCGAAAATGAGCTTCGAACAAAGTGCCAACATTAAATATTGTTTTAAAATTGATAAAACTTTTACCGAAACATTTCAATTGATGAAACAAGTTTATGGCAATGATTGCACGAGTGGTTTCAACGTTTTCAAAGTGGTCGTGCGGACATTAATGACGATCAACATGTGAACCAATCAAAATGCGTGATCAACGGAAATTCCATCGAACCTGTGCGTGAATTCATCAAAAATGAGCCGAAATCATTATTGAAATTCATGGAAGTGGAATTGAACATCTCCGAAACATCGATTCATCGCATTTTGACCGAACATTTGGGCCTACGAAAGTTGTGTGCACGGTTTGTTCCGCACAAGTTGACACTGCCGACTGCAGAAGAAGACTTTTTAATTATTACAGTATACATCCATAGAAGGTTAATGTTATGTGTTATGAGAGTTGAATTTTTAATGCTCCATCGCTTGTCGCTTAACTTTGTGCCCGTTTGTTGTTGTTTTTACAATGTAAAACCGTATTTCTTATTACTCGTAGCCAAACAAATAATTTACAGTAATTTTTGGCTTATTAAACTATTAAATCACTTAATTCTTCCAGTTGTTTATGGACTCAATAATTTCATACAAAAGCGCAGCAACTATCACGCAAATGGACTAACAGCAAGATATGTAATTATGTGCATATTTAAACGCCATTCCACGCAGGTACTTTGAAATTAGAGGCACCAACATGCCACCGGCAACAAAAACACACAACTGACATACGGTGAATTATGCGCAATTTGTACGCTGATGGCCAATGCCAGGTGGGTGGTCGATTTGTTTGCTTCTGCGTCAAAGAGTCAGACATTGTATGCCATTTTAATGCATTTTGTTGTTGTAATTTGCAACAAATATTTACTTTTGTATAAATAAATGTAAATATACTTTTCTGTTTTGTTCATAAATTGACTCGT
Organism: Bactrocera latifrons; assembly: GCF_001853355.1. Taxonomy (NCBI): domain Eukaryota; kingdom Metazoa; phylum Arthropoda; class Insecta; order Diptera; family Tephritidae; genus Bactrocera; species Bactrocera latifrons. The sequence continues at coordinate 99,276 of NW_017537434.1, forward strand.
GGTAATGTTGTTGTAATAAGTATGAACATTTTACTGTTACCTGCGTAAATTCCAAACAATTGCGTAGCGTATACGCGAATTGGAGCAAAACAAATCGCAGTAATTGTGTTCGCTTCTTTTTTATAATTTAATATATTCAGAAAATTACAATGTCATATAAATTTGTACATACTTAATAAGCGTTAAATTAATTTGCGTTAATATTTGAAAACTGTAGACATTTACTAAAGTTTTGGTAAATAAATTCCTCAAATGAGTACTTTTGTATTAATGGCTGGTAAATAAGTACTAAGGAGAAGTATCTTATTCATTTAAATATAACAAATTAGCAAGAAACATCGTTAGTCTCAGTACAGTTGTTTTGAAGCTACAATACCCTTTACAAATCCAAATGTTTCTTTACAAGAACTTGGTTTATGCTATAGTGATCCCTTCTGAATAGTTCCATCGGAGGATGCACCATGGTTTTAAGCAATAATCCGTGCGAAATTTATTGAAGATATCTCACCAATTATCCCATAAAAGCATTCCATATAAACATTTGTTTCCGATCACTCAGTGCAAAAAAAAAAATTGAGTTCGTAGATGGGCGTAATCGGACCATAAATCACCATTAACCGAAAACTTATAAAGTGCCATAACTAAGCACTAAATTAAGATATGTTTTTTTTTAAAAAGTGAGCTTCCCCTTCCCATATCTCTGCATATCTTTTAAACCACTAAAGCTACAAGAAATAAATTCAGCCAACACAAATATTACAAGAACTCCTACCGATAGTGTGGAAATGGATGAAATGGGCTGAGAACTCCACTCACTCCCCATATGACGTTTCAAAACTATTAAAGGCTTATAAATCATTAACTTCAAGATGCGTTCCAAAGTAAAGGGGACTTAAAAAAAAAAACAGAACAATTTTTTTTTTTTTTCTTAAAAATCAATAAATTTTATTCAAATAGTCTACTTCTGCTTCAATACAGCTGTTTGCACAGTGCACAGTACAGCTTTTCGAACGAGTGTTTTAGCTCGTTGGCCGGTATGGTCGCCAGTACGCCGCTGCAAGCCTTTTGAATGGCCTCTACGTCTGCATAACGCTTTCCTTTCCTAGGCAAATAAATTTTTCCGAAAAGGAAGAAGTCGTACGGTGACATATCAGGTGAATACGGGGAGTGGTTAAAGGTTCAAATGTGATTTTTGGTGCAATATTCTTCCTTCGAATGCTAGATTCTGAGAAATTTTTGGTCGTCAGTCAATTTGTGCGGAATAAACCTTGCACACACCTTTCGTAGGCCCAAATGTTCGGTCGAAATGCAATAAATCCATGTTTGGAGATATTCAATTCCATTTCCATGAATTTTTATAATGATTTCGGCTGATTTTTGAAGATTTCACGCATAGTCACGTATTTTGATTGGCCCACATGTTGATCATCATTTATGTCCTCACGATCTCACGACCACTTTGAAAACATTGAAACCACACCTGCAATCATTGCCATAAACTTGTTTCATCAATTGAAACGTTTCGGTAAAAGTTTTACCAATTTCAAAATAAAATGTAATGTTGGCTCTTTGTTCGAAGCTTATTTTTTCACCGATAACACAAACATACTGACACTTAAAACGCAATAACTTCACTTCTAATCCATGAAATGTCATGAAATTCTCATTGGACAATCGATTCTAACGTCTTCAGTCGACATGTCGATGGCGCTGTATTCAAAAATTCGTGTTTACTTTGGAAAACATCTTGTAAAAGCGCCAGAATTGAAAAAGTTTGCCGTCGGGATGGTATGATAAGGTTTTATAGCGACCGTGATAAAAATATGATGGGCGTGGCACCGCCTACTTTTTGGTAAAATCCCATATCTCGGGACGCGACAAAGCGATTTCGACAAATTTTTTTAGGTGGCATTCCTTTTATATTCTGATATGATATTGTGAAATCGGACAATAACCATGCCTACTTCCCATATAGCACAATTTTAAATTCTGACAATGACAAATATGAAAAAAAATTGTTTAAATCCAGCCAAAATTGTTCAAGACCCTAGGTACCGAATATGTGGACCCCAGCACCTATAGTTGACTATAGTTGATTTTTGTTCGAAAATGTCGGTCAATATGAGATATAAATATGCAATAGAAATTCGGAGAAAATGCTTTTCCTGCAGTTGTAAATTCTGAACATCCAAATCATTACTTCCCTGAGCTGCCATACGAGGTGTGTTCAAAAAGTATTGCGAATTTTGAATTTTTGCGGGTTACGTATTCGATTTTTACCTATTCAAAAAAATGGAGCATGTGTCCAATTTTTATGAAAAACGAAATTAAGTGCGCGGATGCATTCCGAATGTTGACTGTGGCATACCTAGAAGCTACCTTGGACCGAAGCAACGTTTATCGATGGTACAAAATGTTCYCAGAAGGCCGAGAAGATGTGACAAAAATTGGCTTTTGCACCACGATAATGCCCCTGCTCACACATCGTTGCTTGTGCGCGACTTTTTCTCCAAAAACAAAACACTAATGATGCCGCAGCCGCCGTATTCCCCAGATCTGGCCCCGTGACTTTTTCTTGTTCCCTAAACTGAAGAGGCCCATGAAAAGACGACGTTGCGCTACTCTTGGCGAGATAAAGACGGCATCGAATGAGGAGCTGAAGAAGATAAAAAAAAAAAAATTATTTTTTGAAGTGTTTCGAAGATTGGAAAAACCGTTGGCACAAGTGTATAATATCTCATGGGGATTACTTTGAAGAGGACAAAATAGATATTCATGAATAAATAAATACTTTTTGAAAAAACACAAAATTCGTGATACTTTGTGAACACACGTATACATACCTAATATAAAAATTTTCGAAATTCCTTTTGATCTTATACTGAATATATCGGCCAATATTTGAGTAATCTCCATGAAAATATCAGAACATATTTGATCTATAATTTGGCATAGTAATATGCCAAAAATTGATAGAAATTAGTTAAAACTTCACCTAGCCCGCAATAACCATTACCAGGATTTTTGAACATCTGCCTGATTTTATATAATTACTATGTACAATGATTTTGGTTTTTCCAACAAATTGCATGCCAAATGTATATATAAAATTACTTTGATTCCGATCCACTGATTGACGTTTTACATCATAAGGTATTTCGAAAACTTTGATTCCAGCAAGTTGTAAGAGTAAACTAATATACAATCAATCATGAAATTTCAACTCTACTTTGCAACAAATTCTCCACTACACAAAGAGGGATTCTAGAAACTACGTTCTCTCATGAAAAACATAACATAAAATAAAACCATTTGAGAATGAATTCTACTTGAATATGCCGGTTTTCTGTTATCTATATACCATAATACTGGTTCTCGAAATATAGAGCATATTTTTTATTATACAGAATATCCTCAAGTATAGCTGTCGAATTAACATTTGAGATTTCTGTAAGTAAATTAATTATTCGCCAAGCGTAACTCTCCAGCGAATCGAACAAACTATACCAGAAACTCAAACAAACAGGCAGCACTTGTGAAACATTGAAAATAGCGGTTAGTTATGTTATTTCTGATTACCTGATTATTAATCTAAAAAAAAAAACAAAAAATAAATTGAAATTAATACACTACAGAAACCTTCTTAGTTGACACCGCAACTTTGGAATTATGAAAGAGTCTCCAAATCGTTTTTTTTTTTTTTTAATATTTATTTATATTTCGAAACTTATTTCGT
>NW_017537434.1:103025-105128 GCF_001853355.1 Bactrocera latifrons
GTTTCTTAGGTAAAATTTTTTTTTAAGAAATAAAACAAGTTTAATTTGAAATAAATTTGTAGCTCAGTTCTGTGTAATAATTTCTTGAATTTTTACGAACAATTTTTTTTTATTTTTTTATATTTTAAATAAACTTATTAATACACATTGTAAATTATATGTGATTACTCGTATAATGAGGTGTTCTATAAGTCGAAATCATTATTTTGTACAGTACTTAGTTTTTTCTTCTAGCTTTAGCCTTAATACACAATCAATCTTAAATTTCTCGTATAATTTTTTTTTTGCAATAAAGTTAATTAATTTAAATGAATAAAACTTGGTACAAACATATGTATAGCACTTAACCAAATAAGTCCAAAAAGCTGTGAATTTATTATGTAATATTTTTTTTAATATTTATTTATATTTCGAAACTTATTTCGTACAACTCCTACAATACGATATACTATATATCTGTATAAGTGTATAATATGTAATGTATGTAATTAAGGATATATTAACTTAGTTAATTGGTATTTTATTCTTAGCGTTTTATTGTGAAATTGCTTTTCGTAAAAGTTTAAATGTATGCGGCATATGCTTTAGCACACACACATACATATGTTTGTATGTTTGCATACGTATATTTTACATATGAACAAGTGTATATGTACTTATATATCTCTTATAGTTTTTTGTTAATAAAAAGTTCTGACAGAGCATTTTCGGCGCACTCATTTCAAACATCGCTTGCTTGCCAACACTTGCAGCTATAAAAAAGACAATTACAAATACTACATTTTATAATAAGAAATATTTTATAAAAATTATTTTCTTTTATACGAATATAAATAGTACACATGTATATATAAATATATATGAATATAGTTAATGTACATATGTTATTTTATCAAAAGATGTATACAAGAAAAACGAATTTCAAATGTTACGTACAAATTGTTAATATTTATGCCAATTACAAAAAATTATTACGATTTTTTTGCATGGAAACATAGTTGTTTCAAAAGTGTTACTGATCGAGAAATTGCTTAATAATTTCGTTTACTTATCTCTAATTGTTACTTTTTGTTTTGTTTTATTTTTTTAATTTTTTAGGGTTGCAAAAATGCCGGGGAGTTATTGGAAAAAACTATTTATAAAATCATTAAGTTAAAATAAACACATGTGCAAATGTTTTTAATGACTAGCAAATATATTTAAAAAGAATAAGAATAAATTATTGCAAAAAGAAAAATATAATAAAATATATTTTCATTTATTAAAAACTTATATAAAGTAGAGTATAACAAAAAATTTATATTCTTTAAATCAACTGTAGGCTATAGAGTATGTAGGTAGTATTTGAGTCCAGTCTGAAAATTTCGCTCGGAGATTGTAACTTTAACTTAGATAATAAACTAAACCAGATTTTGAGAAGATATCTTGAATGAAAAAGTTGTTCATACCAGCACTTGATTTAGATCGTTCAGTTTGTATGGCAGCCATATGCTGTGATGATCCGAAAATTGTAAATAAAGCGCAAAATATTTAAATATCGATCGAGTTCGAAATTCAGCTTTACCGGGACGGGACGAGAAAGCGTTGTCGCATCACCATATCCTTTACTTTTTTTTTATTTTCATCAGTCGAAGGTCGTCAAGAACGAGGAATGTCTTCAACGATCTCTCGACCGTCTTTGAAGGCATTGTAGCACCCGTAGGCTCGTGTTTTTGAGTCACAATAAGTTTTTTCCAATATTCGCACACGAAATTTGGTTAGAAATACAAAATTTAAGACAAATTTTTTGTTCGATATTTTTAAACATTTTAAAATCGCAACGCACTACTGAGGTGTACCGACTTAAGCAGCTGTTGTAAACAAACTAGTTGACAGAGCGCGGTCGTAGTTGGCATTGTAATTAAGGACAGTTACAGGAGTATACAGATTTTTAATATCATTTAGCCGGTGAATTTAATTACAATTTCCGGGTGGGTTTTTGTCAAAATATATACGTAAGTAATTACTTGTTTGCCAACCAAAAAATATAATATAATATGAATATGCACCGCTTTAGTTAAACGAAGCATGCTGAATTTTGTTTTGTGTATTATTTAAAAAATT
>NW_017537434.1:106143-113960 GCF_001853355.1 Bactrocera latifrons
ATAAAATAAAAATATTTCAAAATAAATATTATTTATTAGTTATTTTTGTTGTTAAATTGTTTTTCTTGGCCGATATGATAAATATTACATTTCTTACTTGCTTCGGCTATTACTTAGCATTTCTTAATTAAGTTCTCAACGTTTCACTACCATTTACGAACTATGCTCACATTTTATTCACTACGCTCAATAAAATGTTAAACTTTTAGTTATCAATCAGTACATTTTCTATATAGAAATTATAAATACGAATTTATTACGCGCTACGTATACAATAACCGGTTAAAATACTATAGTTGTTCAGTGCTACAAAAGCATGTTTGCATGATAAGCAACAATAACAAAAAGTCCCAATTGATTTTGAACAAAGCTAGAAGCCAAGCTAGACGCTACGTTACTAAGCTTAGAAATATTTGGCATATTTTTAGGAGCAGCAAAGGTTACTCGTACAAAAAGCATGAATATTAAGGCGAAAATGCATTAAAATATATGTTTATATAATAATATAAGCAGAAAATGTGCTCTTGGTGTGAGCAGTGTTTGTTTTCAAAATTCTCTAATACATATCTTTTAGATTTTATAAACTTTTAAAATATTTAAAAACTTTGAAAATTTTGTTATTCAAAGTTTAATTTCAATGCGTAACGGGAGTAATAGCAATGTGGCCAACAAATGTGTTATAGCGCTTTGAATGATTGTTAGAGAATTTTTTATAATTTTTTTTTTTTTGTTTTGTTTTTTGTGAGTTTTTCAGTTTTTGATTTTTGTTTTAAAGGCGCGGAAAAACTTTCGTCTGAGATCACTACAATGCTAACAGTTTTGCTAAATATGTTTATATGTATGTATGCTGGGTGTGTTGACGACAAAATTTGGTCGCCTGCAGCGCTACCGCAGCCTTTCCCGAATCCCTCTCTCTTCTTGTATGCTATGTATGTTGTGACTAGTTACATACTTTAATGCTAGAAAATGAGTACTTTCACTGTATTTTKATGTTTGTTGTATTATTTTTGTTGTTGTTGCTGTTGTTGGTTTTTCTTTAACTTTGCTTTGTTAATATTTAATAATATGTATGTACTTATGTATGTTTTTTGTATACTATATAGCTGTAGCATATTTGTAACTACTTTATATACATAAGTTTACTTTTTATATTAATATTTTATATATGTCTATGTGTATGTCTATGCGTGTATATGATTTCATTTTTTAATAGTATTTATGTATATAAATTGCGGCTACGCTGTGGTGTGCTTGCATTGTTTTTGCTGATTTATCACATTTTGAAATAGAATTGAGGTACGCCTGCAAGTATGCAATGCAAGCATCTCGATTGGCTGCCAATAAAATAAAAACCAAAAACAAAAACACGCCGCGCAAAAGCAAAGCACTGAAATGATGTATATATGCGTATGGGTGTGTTCATACCTATGTATAAGTATATGTATAAATGTTAGTTGAATTGTGCTTCGCAACATTGTAGTGTGTGTGCAACATGTTGCCCAGCGCCAGCAACATGTTGCTCGATACAATAAAACTACGCTTAGGCTCTCACTAGTTCAAGCTACATTTTAGTGTTTGTGCAACATGTTGCCAAGCGTCAGCAACATGCTGCTCGCTACAATAAAACTACGCTTAGGCTAACTCCAGTTCAGGCAACATTTTAGGCCTCCGCCGCGTTTTGACTCTGCTGCGTTGTTGTTGTTGTTGTTGTTGGCGATTGTAACGGTGTTAGCGGTGATTCGGTTGAAGGCGAAGGCATTGAAGGTGATGACGGTGTTGACGATATTGTTGTTGCCGGCGAATTCATATTACCGCGAATGTGTCGATTCTCCGGATTTGCCATTACCGATTGTATGAACTCCGATGTCTCGACCTGCAGCTGCGCCAAACGCCTTTGCAACAATTGATTACGTTTCACCAATTTGATCGTCTTCAATGCTATCGATAGCAGACCTTCGGTTTTCTTGATCTCACACATGCTAGAATATGTGTCGGAGTCGGTGTCCTCTTCATCGCTGCCGTAAAGACGCTTGTGACTGTTGTTTTTGTTGCAGTTGCTGGCGCTCAAATTCGTTGTGTGTGTTGTCAGCAATTGTTTGTCGCTCAGCGCTGGTGCTGGGAATACTGTTTTAACGGTGCAATGCAGCATTTGTCGTGCTTGGCTGCTATGGTTGTTGYTATTGCTGTTGCTGTTGCTGTTGGTGGCAGCAATGTCATTGTCATAGCGCGCGCCACCTGTTATGGAATGTACTTCGCAGTCTTCTTCATCGAGTGTGTCATTGTCCAGCTCCATATGTTCGTCGATTATTGCCCGCACCAATTCCGGTCCCATGGTGGATGAAGAGACGAAGTTCTCGGATAATTCCTGTTCATCCTCCTCGTCCTCCATACGCAATCGTTCACCGCGTAACGGTTCTGTGTAGGATTTGTCGGCTGTACTGTCGTCGCTTTGGCCACGTACGCGCAGTGTGGATGAGGTGCGTCCGCCTGCCACTGGAAGTAAAAGAGAATGAGGGAGCTTATTAGTTGGAGAAGGTGTAAAGAGCTTTAAAAGCATGTAATTGTTATAAAATATTTATGACAAAATATTTAAAAAAATATATATGTATATATAAATAACGGTCAAAGTTCTATCAGGAGCTGTGCCCAACTGATGGGCTACAAGACGAAGTGATAAAATGGAAAAAAAATTCATCATGTCATCAGTCAATGAAAACCATGTAAAAAATCCATGAATCGGACTTTGAATTGCTTCTGCATCCATCGTATTCTCCAGATCTGGCCTCCACCGACTATTTCCTGTTCTCAGATCTCAAAAGAACTAGCTCGCTAGGAAGTAATTTTCGTAGAGTGAAGAATTGATCGCCGAAACTCAAGCCTATTTCTAAGCAAACTACAACTCATGCTACAGAAAGGATACCGAAAAGTTAGAGGATCGCTATAATCAAAACTATGTTGAATAAAAAACGAAAAAGAAAATGTTTTTTATTACGGTAGGCCAGGCCGAGCCAGGCTCCATAAGGACACTGAAACTCTTTAAACCTAGTAGTACAACGACCATTCTCCATTAGTTTCGACCGAGCAGCGGTCAAATAACTATCACTTCTGAAGTCAAAAAAGCGTCGTCGCTAATATAACTAAAATAGTCGGTATTATCAAAGTATACCAACTTATTCGATTAGATATTATTGATAGAGATCAATGTAACCTAAGCAGTATAAAAGATATGGGCAAATGCTCTCAAATTTAAGTACTACGCCATCGAAATGCATTGCATGAGAAAGGGTGGAGATCGAGGGCAATTCATCCTGCGATCGCAGCTCTCAGGAGGTATCGGTACCCTGTAACAATATTTGCAGAATTTTTTTCCAACAATTGATAGATCTGGGAGTCCACATGCTACGTGTAGAACCCACCGCGCTCAGCTTTCTCTCTACAGCGCTACAGAAACGGATTTTATGAAATATTTTAATATTAAAATGTGTTCTCTAGGGACAACTCTTATTCCAAAAAGCAAATGTATAATTCCACCAGTAGCGAAGAAGAATCGAAGCTCTTGCTATAAGACAATGTTTAACAGCTTAATATTGAAAAATACGAAACTTATACTGCTGTAGAAGAGTCATTGGCAAATGTGGGGTCTCTCGCCGAAGGGGTCCTCTGGTTCTGCGACAGCATAGTCAAGACCATTATGTTTTATGAAGAGTTTATGTGGTGGAGGGTTCTTCAAATGAAGAAACCCGAGAGCATTCAACGGGTGGCGCACATCTTCGTAAGCTGTATGGCTGCAAATACGTTGAAAAATACGAAAATGTTCTTGAGACGGGCGATGTTTTCAAATTGACGAGAGTTTTCAATAAATTATTACTGGTGATGATGGAACTTATATTCGACCGCATATCACGAAGAAATTTGTTAAATAAATTGGGAATATCAAAACAGTTGTAAAATTTACAATATATGATAGTCTAATAAAAAAAATTACCATAAAATCACTAAGCAAATAACTTCAATAATAAATTTAATTACGCAAATTTTAATCAAAACGCTCATAAAATTAATGGAAATTTATTGCTAAAAAAAAACGAATTGTGATAAAAGCAATGGAAATTGGCATTGCCTATCCAGTGGATCACGTGTTGGCAACCAACGCCCTGCATTTCACGCAGCCACAATCAAAACATACAAACGTCTGTTGTATATACATATACATACATATGTATATGTTTATTTATATATACGTAAGTACATGCGCTGCGGCACACGAGTTAATTCCGGAAAATGGGTCACATCTTACAGTTACGTGCGATGCTACGCAGCGTTGCATTTAATTAGCAATATTGCTCTTGATAATCGGAAGCAAGCGTTGGCGCACTTCGGTATGCGCAACAACAATAACAACAACAACAGCTCAGAATGTGCACACACCCGTTCGCAAATAAGAAAACATGGTCAGTGTGAGTAAATAAGCAATAAAAATGTGTCAGTCTCATGCGCTCAACGGCTGAAGGCAGTGTACGCGTCGAAAACGTGACCACACCAGAAGCCACGGCAATAAATGCAGCACGGTCAGTTGAGCAGCGTTGAATGCAATGAGGAAGCTCGCAGTGTGGCTTATGGGTTGGCCAGCCAGCAGTTGTATAAATAAATATGTATGCAAGCATGTGCTTATATATAGCGCTAAAAAGCGGTTGATCCATTCAAATGATTCATTGTTCGCGTTGCTGTCAAGTTTATACTCGTAGCACAAATATAGATCTGGGTGCATAGTTTATGTGCAGTCGCTATGTCTACATGTCAGTTAACCAATTCACCTTTGTGACTGGTGAATGAGGTCACTTAAACATGCGTCCGTTGAATTGTAAACACGTCAACCGAACTGAAGTGGCCAGCACTTTTTGTTAAGGGGTTAGGTGGGTTTGAAAATTTCCAAAAATCGATTTTTTTTTTTTTTTTTTTTTTGTTTTATTAAATTCTACAATACCTCTAAAATATATTCCTAAATTTTAAAGTTGATCTGAGTAATAATTTCGGAGATACAGCCTTGCGAACTTGTGCACTAAAGGCTAGCTGGCACTGTCTATAAACGCGTTTTTCTCGAAACAGTGTTTTTGAAGTCGGTAGACACGATTTCTCGAAAAGTTATCGACCGATTTAGTTCGTATTGTGTACACGTTTTTGAAATAATATTATCTAGTTATTGAACGAAGAATGTTTTCTTGTTTCATTACAACTTATTTATCTGACTAAAAAATGTTGAAAATTTTACCAAAAATGAGATCTTTTGTTCAAAGTCCGAGAAAAGAAGGACAATTTTAATATTTTTTTTTATTACGTTCTCAAACGAGATTTAGATATGTACTAACAGAATATGCTCCGTTTTTTTTATTTTATATGAACCAATAATAAGTTATGCTGTCCACGGCGAAAGCACTTTTTTCAGAGACACCCAGGGAAATGCGGTCTCAACGGCGGAATTTTCAATATTTTTGTATCGAAATTTCAGAAGATATTGTTAGAACATATATCTTTGTATAATATATTATATTTTTCAAATATATGATTGTTTGTATAAAAAAAGATCGTTAAAGTACCTTTTTTTTGTACCTCTGAAACCCATCTAACCTCTTATGTGAACGTCACTGGATGAGCGATTAACGAACTTATGATCGTCAGTTCGAAACCTGTTTAAGACAAAACTTAAAAACTCTATGTGAATTTTCCACACGCGATCGAAGTTATACAGAAACAGTACTGGATTTAGATGAATCACATACATAAATATGTATGATAGATAGTAGCAAAAACTGCGATCGATTAAGAATAAAACTCGCCTACAAGGAGCCTGTACAGTCCTGCTGACCAGAACAGAACAGAAATAATTAACTGTGTTCCGTATGTGCATAGCCGCATTTAAAGCCATCGGAAATTTTAATTTCTTGAATGAACTCTCGTCCTAAAATGAGCTCCAGATTACCTAAAGCTGCTTGAATGGTAAAGAAAGGAAAGGATAGGAAAGAAAAGGAAAGGAAAGGAAAGGATAGGAAAGGAAAGGAAAGGAAAGGAAAGGAAAGGAAAAGAAAGGAAAGGAAAGGAAAAGAAAGAAAGGAAAGGAAAGGAAAGGAAAGGAAAGGAAAGGAAGGGAACGGAACGGAAATGGTAAGGAAAGACAATAAAAGATAAGGAAAGGAATGGTGAGAAAAGGAAAGAAACTCAAGGAGAGGAAAGTAAAGAAAAGGAATGGAGAGGAGAGGAGAGGAAAACATAGTTATTAGTCGTCCACTTCTCTGACTAAACAATAAGACAAGCAGTTGGACACCCCTTTGTACTTGGAATATAAATCACATAGCCCGAGAACTTTCCTGGTGTCAATCAAAATATGCAAGAAATATTCTCCTTCTTTTGCTGATTTCAACCAAACAAGTTTAGACAAAATTTGTGTCGAAAGGAGTTAGAAATTTAAGAGTGGATTCAGCTAAGTAGCGAACAAGTCTTAGGAATAATCTATTGAGCACTTTTTACTGATACTTTCCGCCATTTTAGTAAAAGTCAGAGTCCGTGTGAGTAAGTTAGTCCGTGCATTAAAAGATCTACATATCGGCTGCGTTTTCCACTTCTCTCCAAAAAAGTCGGTAAATTGTTATGTCACAAACTTTTTGGTGGTGATTAATTTGTGAAAGCTCTTAATATAATTCAATACTTTAGGCGTTGATCATGAACACATCGGCTTGTATGCATAAAGGAGACTTCGGAGTAAGAACTCGATATATGTCATGATGACGAAGCTTTTAGTAAATGACAAATATATAGTTAACTATACTCAAAAAGTGCCAAAAATCAAAGCAGATAACCTTTTGAAGGCGGAGAAATTTATGAGTCAGAGGGTTCTAGTATTAGACAATTCAGATGCACAGCAATATGAGATGTTTAGTTGTTTTTAGATTGTATTAGCTAACGACTATCGGTTGATTAAGAAAAGAATTTCAGCTTTGACCAGCTGTTGGATTCTGTTTTACTCAGTGATTTGCCTCTATAACCTAAAGTATAACTTAAAATATAACCTAAAGTATAACTTAAATGTAACTTAAAGTATAGCTTAAAGTATAACCTAAATTTAATTTATTTATCAAGTAGACAGCTGACCCAAATTGACGCAACAAATTGAGATCGCAAACATTTCCATGCAATTTCTTTTAAGCCAACACCACACAAGGTTGCGTAATTTATAAATATTCATATATATACATATATCACATATCTTATATCATATGTATATAATTAGCTGTGCACATTTGTTTTCAGTTACCTTTGTTGTTGCGGCATATTTGTTTGCACATTGCCAAGCCGCACGACAGGGCAGCTCAAGTCAAGTGGCCTCGTTATGAAAGCCTACTCTGAACTATATACAGACAAGGCAGGTGATTATCAGTAGACCTACGTTCAAGGCATGTGCAAGTGGTTTTTGCACTTCCAGTTAGTTTTAGTTAGAATTACAGTAAAAAAAAAAAATAAGTTAAAAGGAAGTGACGCATAAACTCTCTGACTAATTTGTAAACGGCACAATATAAAATATTAAAAAGAGAAACTAACTTTTAAGCTTGAAACTTTTCCAGATTTTATTTTATTTTATTTTATTTTATTTTTTTTTTTTTTTTTTTTTTTTGTTCTTCCTAAGCTACTCCTATTAAGCAACTAAGGACCTTGATTCCGAAAAAATTAAAAGTTTGTGAATTTAATTTTAAGTCGAGGGTTTTATTTTTAATTTTAAATTAGGTGCAGAACCTCGCCTAACCTAAGTTTTACATACTTACATCTAT
>NW_017537434.1:116055-117211 GCF_001853355.1 Bactrocera latifrons
TTAATATAGTTTTATTCAACTCCTCACAAAAATTACATAATGTATTAATAAAAAAAAGAATATTTTTTTAACGGGAACTAATTTCTAAATTTTTGAAATTGTTATAAAATTATTTTATATACCACCTAAGAAGTACTCGTATAACGTAACATTTTCATTAAATAATATTATATAATTACATATATTTGCACAAATCATTAGCAAAACGCGCATTTTCGCTCATTTTACTTCACTTATTCAGCAAATGTGAGCACAGCTCACAATCACCCAACTGATTAACTAACTGACTCATCACACTCACTTAGCAATGTATGTATGTATATCTGTATGTCTGTATTGCACGCAATCAACCAATAATATAGGCAGCTTATTTCCATTTCTAACTCGTATAAGCCTCACACTATCTCCCCTCGTGCACTGCGCCGTCCTGCCCTTCAAACTGCCAAAGCGGCCTATTGATTGCACCGCTCGTGTAGCTAAATGTGCCATGAACAAACTCGTGTTGGCATAAATTAATCGTACAAAAGCTTTATGGCTAGATATTTATAAGTTGCTCTTATTTGCTAACAGGTGAGCAATGTTTGCGAAACAAACACACACATAACGACTATGTGGTTTTGAAAAAGAGAAAAGCAGACTTGAGGCAAAACGCGTTAATTATGCTCGCTGCGGCTTAGAATAATTAATGGAACATGTGAATATATAAATGGTTCATTAATGTAGCTAATATTTTGGCTGTGTGACGTTTAAATAGTGAGTAACTTGGAATTATGCATATATGTAGGTACCATATATGATAGAGTTGCCATACTACAGCTGGTGGATGAGGCATATTTAAATACAAATTATTAAAATAAATTTGTCTGAAATGTATTTTGAAAAATTTTGAATCTTGAAGAATTTTGATCTTTAAAAAAACTAAAGATTTTAGAAAAAGTCCAGTTATTATTGTAAATAGCTCTTTCTTAAAAAATTATAATATTCAAGTGGAAGTTCAAAAAATATATGAAAAAAAGCAAATTCTAGTGGTCATATTTTGATTAATAACTCTTTCTTATTATAAAATTTAAATGGTGTTGCCATATCGTAACAAATACACAATGTATTTTGAGTAAGTAGCACAAGGTGTTATGGAAATCAGTATTTTGAAAATATT
>NW_017537434.1:118166-120648 GCF_001853355.1 Bactrocera latifrons
ACTCAACTGTTGTTTTGCAATCATTCCAGGTCCAACAGAATCGTTACTATGTTTCATCAAGGAAGAGTCCTAACTCTTTTACCACAAAAAAAAAATGAAGCATCACAATAATGAACTTTACTTTACACTGACGTGACGCCATCTGCGCCGCACAAATGTTGAATGCCTAAGTAGGCAGGCACGTGGGATTAATTACGCTATATTTGTCACAGTCGGCGCACACTTCACTGCCAACTAACAGTTAACGGCAGCTGTCAAAGGTTTAGCTAGTTGATTTTTCATTTTGTTTGGATTTTTTATGATTGCAGGAAGCTTTAAAATGTTTATTTCACCAAATCAAAGCTGTGTAAATGCCTCTGATTACAAATGCATGCGCGGAAATTATTTTTCAAACTTTCCTAGTCATGGGTATYAACAACAACAATGGAATGTCATTCACTTTGACAGGCGTGGCTTAAAATAGTTATTTCTGTTGTTTGACTAGAAGATTTATTTGTTGATTTGAGAAGCAAATGATGCTTGTGTACAATAATATACAAGTTGTTTTAAGCGTTGAGGATTAGCAAGGCGGCGCATCGAATGAGCAATGGGGAAAGAAATGAAATCTCTTAGGTCTAGAGATAGTGATCTGAAATTTTTCAAACGTTTTTTCTCCCCAGGTAGCTGCTTATTTGACGGAACCGTCGATATCGAAGCACTATAGCGTATAGCTGTCATACAAATTGAACGTTCGAAATCAAGTGCTTGTATGGAAAACTTTTTCATTTGACCAGATATCGTCACGAAATTGGACATGGTTTATTTTGAAAAGCAGCAATGCAATCTCCGAAGAAATTGTTCATATCGCACAACTATAGCATATAGCTGCCATACAAACTGAACAATCGATTTTTAATTTTTTTTCATTACACAAACAAATTTAAAAATGTTTTTTTAGCGTTCATTAATCAAATATATTTATTTATTTCTATTATATGCACGTTTCCAATAGTTTTGTAACAGCCCATGAACAACAACTCTCATCAGGTTGGGTTGCATAACACGGTATAGAAAAAGGAATGCATAACCAAATGACAGTAATTGCATTTACGTAATGAAAATTTTACATTAAGTTCTATACATCAATGCTTTACAACAAAAACAAAAACCGCATCGTTGTACTAAATGTTAGGAATGACAGCGGATATGAACGAACAAAGAAAGATACGCGCCGATGACTTGCAGTCGCGTATGATAAATGGAATTTCTCCACAGTTTGCAGTTATTTTCTATTTTATTGCACTTTCCCAAATGTGGGCGCACAGCGAATCATGAGTCAGGCAATTTGCAAAAAACGCAAGTAGGAAAAAAATTTTAAAATTCTGTTTACTTTAAGCAAAGTACTTCGAAGAGACTGCTGCTTCTTGCTACTTTCTCGGAAGGCAGCCAGCTGCGAGTTCATAAAACCAAAAACAAAATATATATATGTATATATATATAAAAAGCAAAAATCATAAGTCCACAGCGTGACCATAACAAATATTCGCAACAACACTAACAACAATCACCCGCCAATGTTCAAATATGCAAAAGTTGAGAATTAATGCAAACTAAAATGGGCACTCAGTAAACGAGAAACGTGAAAACGTACTGCATATGAAGGGTATAACGGACGGCCACGTGTAGCTTAACAAGCGCAGCTAAATTAACATTACGCAAATGAAATTTACATTTCAAGCCAACGACAATCGCGGCGCACAACAAATGCACAGCGCGAAAGCACGCCAAGCCTAGCTGGCGGCTAGCTCTCGATATTATGTAGATTAGCTTGATGAGCGCGCTTATGTAAAATCAGTTTCACACGCTCGCCTGCCGCTGGCATATGGTGTCGTACGCGTGCACGTTACGTATACGCCGGGGCATGCCGCGTGCGGCCACCCCTAGCTAATTAGTTGCTTAGTTGTTGTAATACAAAACAAAAAAAAAACAAACACACGAACACCAACGTGCCTACTTACCGTAATTTATAATGCTAGATGTGCCACTGCCATTTGTGGCAGCGCTGCCGGGCGTCGCTAGCGTTGACAATAATGCGTTGGCTGCGGTATTTGGTTGGCGGCGTATTTCCTTAAGATTTGCGCGTATTTGGCGCGGCTTCTTCTCAGAACAGATTGTGGGCGCCATGGTAGCTAAGCTTCAGCTGTGTAATTTAGTAATTAAAATCTGTCGTGCGAGTTGTTGTAGTAACTGCAGTATGTCTGCAAAGAAATTTGAAAGTAGAAAATATTCATTGATGAGTTGCGTTTAAAAGTTGTTAAAGATAATCAATTCAATTAATTATTTCTATATATACACACAGTTTTACAAAAGTAATTTATTGGAAATATGGAATATTTTTCATATGCATTAGTAATTTGAAATATCAAGTATATTTCAAAAAATAATTTAAAAAAAAGTTTGTTTAAATTTTTTGCAAAATAGTTGAAAAAAATATATATAAAAA
>NW_017537434.1:121538-137120 GCF_001853355.1 Bactrocera latifrons
TGTCAAATATAACATTTTATTTTATTTTATTTTTTTAAATTTTATTTTAATTTATTTTAATTATTTCACTTTGTCAAGCTTTAGTCAAGTTTCAAACCACTTTTGAACACAGACACGCCATCAACCCACACGCAAAACCTCAAATATTTTTCCACCGTGACAGTTGAGCTACACGTGCCTGCAAAAAATTTTAATACCCCATTCATGTAAAGTGAAATTAAAAATTCATATCTGTAAACACGCTCAAGAGAATGCTCAAAATATTAGTGAGCAGTAAGCAAGGGGATAAGCAAAATTGCAACACACACTCAAGTTTTGAATTAAATGTTAAGTAGCGGTATTTTACAGTAGCTGTACATTTTCCCAGAGTATTTGTTGAGGATGTCGCTTGTTGTTGTTCTTTATATAATATATTTTTCTCGTAAGTGGAATTGCTTGATTTACTTTGTGGCAGTAAAATGAAAGTGGGACAATCATTTATTTGCTGTTAAGACATCGCCATCTAGGAGTGTTGACAGTAAATATATACATACATATATTATATGTACATATACAGTTATGTTTTCTATTACATGCCAATGATCAGCACGCTATCCCGGTCAACTAACTTGTAAAAGTTGGCCATTAAATTTCAACAGCAGAACCGGAAGCAGCTGAAAACTTGTAATAACAAAGTGCACGCGCAACAAAAATGGTCGGTAAACCTGGATCAAACAATCAGCAAAGATATAAGCGTGGAGTTTTTATTATTTTTATTTCCTTTTCTCACTGCTTCTTTACGAGAAATTAGATTATTCACACTCGTGTGCACTTAAATCGTCGACTTTTGGACAATAAACAAATAGACACACGCATACCGTGCATTTACAAGTATATGTATATAGTATGTATATATGTAATGTATAACACTCTAAGCCAAAGCCTTGTAAACATTAAAGGGCAAAGCAAACACGCACAACAATATTCACATCAAAGTACATGCTTGTATATAATACATTTATAACTATATATATACCATATATACTATGTGTTGAGCAACTTGGCCCAGAAAAGAAAAACGAAAACTCTTGAAGTAAACACATTCAGACATACCCAAGTGTAAATTTGTATGACGAACGGAAAACGTCGGCACGTGTAGCGCCTGCAATTACATATATCCGTAATAGAATTTAAAACCAAGTAAGGAATGGCTAAGTTCGTGTATAACCGAACATTTCATACTCTTGCAACTGGCATAAGGTTTGTTAGGTATTTTGGGGGCTTGGAACTACTCCGATTATGCTTATCAACGAATTCGTACCCATTTTTTTTTTTTTTTTTTTTTTTTTTTTTGCCAAGGAATACGTGTAAGAAGTTTCAATAAGATATCTTAATTTTTACTCAAGTTAACGCTTACATGACACTCGGATTTAAACTCGTTTCCTTATTCAGAAGTAAGCAACCACACATCTACTGGGTGCCAGGCTATAAAGGTATCGAGGGCAATGAAATAGTGGACGAGATTGCCAAGAATGGAGTATGGCTAACATCCGAAAACTTTTGCATTGTCTATAGGACGATCTCGATGGAACCATGGCAAAGAAAATCAAAATCTTGCTCTTGTCCCGCATTGGCAAGACTACGCTGTAAGCATCTGGGGATAGTGAGGTGGCATAGTCTAAAGGAAGACTACTCCTCTAGGACCCAGCAAATGAACTCCATATAGTATCGCAAAGAACCAAAACTGGTCTATGCGTGCCTTACCAGGATAATCTAACCTAACCTATTACCATATGTCGTATGCTCAACGAAGGCATTGTCGAAAACTCGAAATCGACGTACAAAATTTTAAAATTAACTGAAGAGTAGTTATCGGAAGTTAAGCTGTAGGGGTATAAAAAGTCACATTGCTGACTGTTTTTGGATTCAAGAACTCGTAAGCTTTTGGACGGTTGCTGGTTTTTACAAATGAACAGCTTCTAATATATGTATGTAGGTATGTAATCTATAGTACCACTGGGGTTAAGAAAAACTCTAAACTAAAGTTTAGCGAGGTTACGTTGCTGTTGTTTTTGTTGTCGTTGTGCTTAAAGTTATCACATTTGCTTCATGACTTTCCAAACAACCATTACTCGAGCATTACAACATAGCATGTGGCAATGTTTGTTATGTTATGATAACGAGGTATACTAAGCTTTGTCTGGAATGTTATGATAAGACATACACGCCTCTGCGTATATATGTATGTATATATATGTATGTACAATTAAGGGCATACAAGCAAGCACGTTAAATGTAAGGTCAAAAATGTGCGCCTATTAGCTTTAATTAGTTACGGTGTGCAAACTTGCCAATATTTTGCTTTTCATAACTGTGGTTGGCCTGGTTTTTGCCCTTCTAACACCTACCCATCCGCTCCAACCAAGTAATGCGCCTTTCATATGCTTCGAAATAGTTGTAAGCCACCCTTTCACTTGCTTGGAACGCATGTGTCCTCAAGCAGTGATTCGAAATCGAAGGCAGCACATAAAATTAGGCGAACAACAACAGTAAGACATTGTGGCATGAAATTGCATATCTTCGATGGCGTAGCGACATACACACACACATATAGTATTGTAGAGCGAACTAGTAAATGGCACGAAACTGCTATAGGCATTTCTAGTAGTTGAATCAACAAAGCAAGAAGTATTTGCACACGTGTGCGCGCTCATTACACGCGCTATCGAACACCAAGCCTGCCAGCCAAGCAGTCAAGCAGCCAGCCTACTCGTTGTAAGCGGCGTCTGCAGACTCGTTTAGCGGGCCATATGCTTATTGTTATGCCCGGGTTATATTTTTTTATTATCTATATGGTATATGTACTTACATATATACTGTATATATGTATGTATATGTGTGTGCGTCTTTGTTTGATTATTTGTACACAAACCCACTTGAAGTTTTATTGATCTTTTTCAATGCGCTGCGTGAATGACGACAACATTTGTTATTGTTGTTGTTTTTTGTTATTATTATTATAATATGTGATACTTCTTTCATATTTCTTGTTTATCGGGTTATTTGGCAATCGCAGGCAATGCTAGCTGGCATTGTCGGCTTCAATGCATGCCTGTATGAACAAATATGTCTTTGTGTACGTGTGAAGGCAAATATTATTATTTTATGCGCGCGCGTGTTTATTTACGAGTTCTTCTTTATTTTTATACGCTTGCAACATGTTGTTATAGAGTATAATGATTTTGTTCACCTAACGGTTGTTTTGTAACAACTAAAAATAACCGAGTTAGATAGAGGGTTAGATATATAAAAATGAGCAGGATGATGAGACGAGTTGAAATCCGGGTGCATGGCCGCCCATCGGTCGGTCAGTCTGTCCGTGCGTTTGTCTCTCCATACTGCTGTAACTTGAGTAAAAATTGCTATAATATTTGGCTTGCGAGTTCGTAATGACGTTGCATCTTTGTGGTTAAAAAATCTGATGAAAACATGTAAAATTTTATGGTTAGTGAGATTCCTAAAGGGGTTACATGGGTTTACGGATTTCAAAAAATATACTCTTTTATTTTATCTTATTAACAAATCTCTATACCTCTAGATTTTTTTTTTTTTTTTTTTTTTTTTTTTTTTTTTTTTTTTTTTTTTTTTTTTTTTTTTTTTTTTTTTTTTTTTTTTTTTTTTGTAATGTTCAAGTTGATCCGAGGAATATTTTCGGAGATATAAACTTGAGAACTTGTGCGCTCGATGCTAGCTAGGTTAATTGCGCCGTCTTTGAACGAGTTTTTCTCGAAACTGTGAGTTTTGAAGTCGGTAAGCACGATTTCCCGAGTACTACTCAACCGATCTTCATGTTTTTGACGTACAATTCTTAAAGACTTGGACGAAGGATTTATTCGATTACAACTATATGAAAAAAAGTGCCGACATTTTCACTGAAATTTTAATTTTTTTGTAAAATTGCTTGCCAAAGAGCCACTTTTCATGTTCTTCTCTCTCGTCCAAGTTCTAAGTTAAGATTATTACTAAAACACGTATTTTTCACATTAGATGATCCTGTAAGGAGTTATTCTGCCAATGCGGTCGCATCTATTTTAAGATGATTCACCGGAAATGGTGTCGCAACGGCCGAGCTTAAAAAATTTTTCCAAAAATTTCTGAATTTCTTTGTCAATAGTGTATATATTTTATAATAAAAAATTCTAATAAAATAATTCATTTTTTATATGAGAAAAAATTCTTTAAAAAAGACTTTTTTTACACGAGGAAACCCATGTAATCCTTTAAAATACAGTTAAAAGATACCGTAATATGTGTACAATTTTCTTTAACAATAAATTTAAAAGTTTTTTCAAAAACACAAATGTGGAAATTCGCTTTGTGCGGCCTTCTAACTGTATATAACCCCTTCAGGCGGCTTCCTTGTAAGTCCCAAAAGTATGAAAGTCACCCCAACTTAGGCCTTCCTTACTTGTGATTAATTTTTTTTCTGTCAAATTTTTATTTTATATTTGGTATTTTTAATTTTCATTACAATAGAGGTTATGCGCGTGTGGCTTTGCCGCTATATGACTGCGTGACTGAAGACTTAAATTTGGCCAACAGCTTGTCGAAACCGACTGTTTGCATAGTCATTCTCGAGAGGCAGCTACTGCGTGGTGTTAATAAGAAGGTAGGCACAGATCCATACAAGCATACGTGTGCGCAGGGATATATACATACGTACTTATGTACATACAACATGCATATACTATATCTGCATGTGGCTGATTAGACCTTCTATGTTGTCAGCTGATGGAAAGCTGAGCAAAATAAATGCGTTCTATATCGTCAAACTAAAATACAAAATAACATAACAACCAAAAATCGAAATTGACTTTTTTATTGCTTACGATTCAGTACATCACGTTACATATACATATGTAGCATAGCATTTTCAATATAGAACCAATATGTACCCAATATATAACCAATAGGTAACCAATATATAACCAATATATAACCAATATGTAACCAATATATAACAATTTTATAAACAAAACTCAAATTTTGTTCTATTAAATCGTTTTCCATTTGCCTGTCAACTTATGAAAAGTGCTGTTACGTTATTTTGCATTTTAGGTGACAATATTTCCATATGTGTATTTTTAGTTCGGATTTTTTGTTAACTAAAAGTGCATATCCGCTGAATATAATACAAAAAGTTATTCGGACTTACACACGATTTTAAAAAGCTAACAACTGTTGCTAGCTGCAAAGCGAAATTTACTGGAACATCTTCGTTAAACAGTTGCCATTTTTAAACGTTATTATATCATTACTGTCGAACTAACGGAAATGCTATCTGATCTGAAAGTGCTTGTTGATTATTTGTACAAAACACAATACACGCGCTAGCTTTAAAATAGCATGAGTCACGATGACAAGTGTGCAAAATACGCCACTGAGCGAACTTCATTCAAAATCGTTGTAGGCTGATGCTCGACTCCAGTGTTGGTTCATTACAACAGCAATATTTTCTTGCTTGTTTGTTTGTTTGGTGGCAATTAAGTTTGGCACAATAATTTATTGACGGAAATTCTGAGCCTAGCGGCGCATGGCGAGGCGGCGCTCCGAAACGCTATTGCCGGTGCGCCTGACAACAGAGCACACACATGCAGTTCGCGCAGCTATTAGAAATGCTAATGAATGCACAAAAAGAAAAGCAACGGCGCATGTCTTCGATAAGCAAGACAAATTTTGAAGCAGCGAAGTAATAAAACAATGGAAGAACATACACAAACACCCATCTATAATAAGTAAGTTGGGGCTGAATTCGAGTGTAACCTAATTGTATACTCTCGCAACGTGCAAGCATGAAAGCAGGCAATTTTTTTTTTTTTTTTTTTTGAAATTTCAATAATATTAGGTTGTCAAATATCGCTCTTCCGCATTTTTGCTCATTATTCAATGCATTATATAAATTGTTGCAGTGATTAGATTTAGTTCAAATATGCGCCATTTCGTTCGATAATCTATTGTATTTCCATCTAGATAGCAACTCCATAATACCCCGTGCTTATTTGCGAAAAGCTCGGACAGCCACTTTTCACACGCCTCTTTTGAGTTCAACTTTGCACCAATAAGGGCGTTCACTATGGACAGGAACAGCTGGTCATCACTTGGCGCTACGTCCGGTCTAAATGTTGGATGCGATAAAACCTCCCACCCGAACTCCCGTAGCTTCTGACGAATCATCAACGAAGTGTGTGGTCTAGCGTTGTTCTGGTGAAACACTACACCCTTCCTGTTGGCCATTTCTGGGCACTTCTGGTCGATCGCCTACTTCAAGCGGTGCAGTTGCTCGCAGTAGATGGTAGAATTAAGCGTCTGGCCATGTGGAAGCGGCTCCTAGTGGATGATTCCCTTCCAAACACACCAAACACACAGCAAAACCTTCGTGGCCGTCAATTCCGGCCTTGAGCACTGTTTTGGACGATTCACCGACCTTCGACCATGACCGTTTTCGCTTGATATTATCTTTTGTGGTCTATTTTTCGCCGCCAGTTACCATACGCTTCAAAAATGGGTCGAGTTCGTTCCGTTTCAGCAGCATATCGCAGGCGTTGATTCGGTCCAGAAGGTTTTTTTTTTTTGGCGTCAAATCATGCGGCATTCAAACATCAAGCTTTTTTGTGTATCCAACTTTCTGCAGATGGTTTAAAATGGTTTGATGACTAACTCGCATCTTCTAGGCGATGTCACAAGATGCCACATGCCGGTCTAACTCGATGTTTTCCATGATTTGATCGGTATACGTCGTCACAGGCCTACGGAATGATGGCTTATCCATGGTGTCGTTTTCATCCGCTCTAAATCGTCGAAAGCATTCCTCTGCATTTCGAAGTGACAAGGATTTGCCTTTTACGAAGGAAAACTTTAATACCCAATCTATTCATGCATAGCGTTGTTTTGTAGGTTATGTCAAGTGTGTATGTTATGTATAGTATTGCCAGATACGAGCTCTGTAGCGCTTTATATATACCCGCGAAATTTAAAAGACAGAAGGCGGATGGAGATATTTGACAACCATATACATATCTACAAACAACCGTTAGTTGAACAAACCAGTTATACTCTGTAGCAACGTGTTGCAGGCGTATAAAAACAAACAAGACAAACAAACAAGATGGACGGRAAGACTGTCAGGGGCATGAGAACAAACACAAAAACAATCGCAGGAAATGGCAAATTAGAAAATTGAAATTCACATAATTAAAGCGCTGAAAAGGTGTGCGCGTGTGTGTCGTTTGGCGCGTTTGTATGTATGAACTTATAGCTTCGCGTGTGCTTTTATAGACGCTGTGTTCAGACACCCACAACTTTGCTGCGAATACTTCACATACAGCACAACAACACTAATGATGGCACTACACCAAAAACAACAACGCTGCCAGCCATAGCGTTTTGCCACTGCCAAACAAGAGCGTTGACAAAGCGTTTCCTGTGAACTTAGCCGACCCAAGCGCGAAGTCGCCGGCACTAAGTTGGTCAATGGCGCAGTACCGTATGTGTGTGTAGGTATGCATTCACTCGTATGTGTGTGGTCAGTCTGCAAGTATGCGTAATGCGCGTGTGCGCAATAATTTGAAGCAAAACAAAAAATAAAACAAACAATAATACTTATACATAATTCACTGGAAATGCTGAGCACCAGAGTGAAGTGGAGTGTGGTGTGGTGTGGACACACGGCAGCGGCGCAAATTTATTTGCACTCACATTTTTTCCAAGAAAAAAGTGTTAATTTCATTATCTAAGCACATGCGCATGTTAATGCCACTATTGAGGTACACGAGCTTGCACCCATGCATAGACCTGAAAGGGCACTTTAATTTCGGAATTCCTATTGGCCGTCATGCCAGTTTTCACTTGACGTCACTCTAATCCGTTGCTATGTATGGAAAGTTTTGCGAAACGTTTATGTTCGCTTGATCAAATGATAACATTTTATTGCGGAAATACGCGACCATTATGGCAAATATAAAGACCAAAGTTTGCTTGTCTCATAGAAAGTAATCGGTCACTTAGGCAAAACATCTGGCTGATTAGTCTGGTACATAGAATCCGAAATAGTAACTACAAACTGGTGTTTTCGAGAACCCACGTGTGGCATATTGCCCCAGCAGTTCGACTTCCGTCGAGTTTGAAAGTCATTAAAACTCGAAGCTTGTTGGCTGGGCTGAGAAAATCCACTTTTTCTTCTTTGGCTACAGTATCACGAGCTCGACTTTCGACGGGTGAAGGAAGTTACAAAATCACGAAGCTTTTACGCTGGGCTGAGAAAATCCACTTTGCAACGAAATGAGAATACCAACTAACGAAAACTGTTTCTAAAATAAGACTTAAACCAAACGAGTCCACGATAGTTATTCGAACTCTAGCTTGCGCTAAACGCTGCAATACACAGAGGATCAATGTTTGTGCGCTCGCTGGAATTGGAAGCATTTATTAGAATTCCCACATTTTATCCACACAAAAGCGTCAGATTTTCAAAAGAAAGCGTGAACGAATCAGAAACCACGACAGTAACGCGTGTTCGAGCTTCCGTCATAGACATGAAACAGCACGGACTCAGAAGGGGTCAGCGAATGGCACAATTGACCGTTCGCAGGTCTTAGTTACATTTATTAGGAGATCTACATTTTATCCACCTAAGAATTTTTACCGATGGATTGAGTTTTCCAAACGATTGTTTGAACAAATAAGAGCCCAGTTAAATAACTGTGGTTTCGGCTAACTTCTTGTTCCTAAGCGGATTCATAGCAATTCTGTAAACGCGCTAATAGGTCTCATTTAATGGAAAACGTACGACCCATCGGCTTAAGATTTCTATTTAAGTTACTCCAAAGAACTTTCATGATTTCCAAAAATTGATCGCCGATTGAGCTCGATGGTCTTTAATAGAAGACCAGCATTTCATTTACTTAATAAACTCTATCGTAGTAACGTGTTGTCCATAAGACGGATTGAGGTACTCAGTTTAACTGGGAGAATCGGTTCCAAATGTGACAAAAGTTCCAAAAGTTCCAAATTGTTGACGAATCTCACAATAATAGCAAGGTAGCTTTAATACGGCAAGACTTCGGCGCTGCGGCGTCAACTTGTTAAACTTTGATGGAAGAAGGAAGCTCTAGCTTTCAAATAATATTATTACAACTTAACAATGTTGCGACCCCACTTTAGAACCCATTATTTACAGATGTAGCGCGACAGTGCCTTAAACAACACTTCAATAGTTATGGTGACGATTTCCATGCCGGTCTTGACCATCACCGAAGTAGTACGGCCCAATGACGCCGCCGGCCCATAACTCGCACCAAACCGTAACTTTTTTGGAATGCAAATTTCGCTTATTGACAAAGCCATTCAGCCAGAAATTAGCCTCCTTGCTGAAAATGATTTTTCGATGAAAATCCGGATCATCTTCAGCCAAATTCACGAACATACGATGACGTGGTGGTCATGCGGCTTTAGTTCTTGCGTAAATTTGAACCTGGAAGGATGTAACTTTTCGCAAAATTCGCTACAATCACGTCACAGAGTTGCCCAACGTTTGAGATCGACGTATGAGAGACTGATTTGGGTCTTCCTCAATAGATGCGCCAGCGGCAGCAATATTCTCGACTTTACGGGCACTTCATTGTCTCACTGGCACGAGAAAACTGTGTACTGTGCCTTTGGATACAAACTTTTCCACTAGGCGCTCGATTGTTGAACTGACATAATAATTATGACGACCATAAATTGGACTTAGCATAGTAAATTTTAATAATTTCGACTTGTTGTTGAATCGTATATCTTTTCATGATGAAATGGCAAACCTCACTGGAGATAAATGTCAAAAGCACGGAAGCAATATGGCAATGTGTCGGTCTAATTTTGTAGTGTATCTATGAAAAGACCCGTTACATTGAGACTAGTGAACGTAAAACTATCCATAAATATTTTGTTGCAAAACCAGCTCTCAGCCTTATTTGATTGGCACAACAAGTAGGAGAAAGTAAACTGCCAACGTTCTATCTTGATTTTTTTAGAATTACGCTGAACTGTGACCTTCTATTAGCGTACAGTCATAGAACAGTTTCGAGGTTCAGAGAAGTTCATTTCCACTGCAAAGGTTTGCATTACTTTGTGAACCACTCCGTTGCCGGTAAACACCTTGCGCAAAGACGAGGTGCTTATGCACTCGCTATGACTTCGATCAGCTGCCTAGAACAATGTAGCAACTACAAAGTGTAACAAATGCTTTGACAGCCGTCAGTCACTGAGATTATTTTGATTATTGTTATTTAAATTACACGTATTTACTTAAAATGATTTGCATAAGTTTGTGCTGATGCTTTTAATTCACACTACTGACGACTGGCAGCAGACACACCCATACATGCATACATTTACATGTGTGCGTGTACGTACATTGTAAGCGAATGGCAACTAGGTCATTCTGAAGGCACGTGTGTGTCATTAATGGCTCACACAATATTGTCTGCCTTCGACTTATTGTGTAATACTACAAGTACATGCATGTTTGTACGAGTATATATGTATGTATGCGTGTATTTGAACAATGGTGGACCTGCTGCTTACGTCTCTACTTACTAGATGTTTCCCTTGCTCGTTAGCGTTTTGCGGCTGTTATTGTTGCAACCAAAGTCACAATACGCCATTGCTATTGTTATAATTGCTGATGTTGCTGTTGTCGTTGTTGTTGTTTCAACATTTTCACACATACCACAATACGTCGCTGACAAATATGCGTCGCAGCAAGGTATCACATTCAGCTAATGAACCACATGTCGACACTGTACGCCATAAATAGCAAATAAACATATGTACAGACACACACACACACACATAAACATACATGCAGACAGAGACACAGGCACATATATTTGAGTGGTGTATGTGTAAGTCACTTACAGTCGTTTAGGTTAGGTTCGGTTAGAGGTGATTGGCCCACAGAGATAAATGGTTACGGCTAAGTTTAGATACAAAACTGATAGCGGAAAGAAGCAGGCAATAACAAAGTGTAAAAGTATAACCGGATAAGTTAGCGATAATGAAATTGAATGCGTTAAGCAATCATGTTCACAACACGCCACTTCGAAGGCACACGTCAGTTTTCATTTAACATTTGGAAGCATACATTTAGGCGTGTAAGGCAGGTTGAACACAGAATCCAATGCCAATAGAGTTGAACATTGTTTATTTTTTGACATATTCAGCGATTTTGTATATTCTTTTCTGCAAGAAAAACAAAAGTTTCAGCTTAACAGTGACTTCTAAGCGCTGTCGAGTATCGAGGATTATTTAATATATTATAAGAGAAATATGATGTTTTCATGCCTAGTGACATGTCTATAATTATTTTCAAAAAGTACTGAATTTTATAAAAAAAAACAAGTAAAAACGTTAACTTCGGTTTCACCGAAGCTAAATACTTTTCACAGGCGCACTTCTGTTAGTAACTAACTATGTGTTCAATTTGTATGGAAGCTATATGCTATAGTTATCCGATCTGAACCATTTTTACGGATATTACATTTTTACCTTAAGCAGTAATCCATGCCGAATTTCGTAAAGCTACCACGTCAAATGCGAAAGTTATCCATACAAGAACTTTTTTTCGATCGTTCAGTTTGTATGGCAGCTATATGCTGTAGTGAGCCGATCTGAACAATTTCTTTCGATATTACATTATTTCTATAAACAATAATTCACACCTAACTTCGTGCAAATAGGTTGTCAAATGTGAAAGTTTTCCATACAAGAACTTTTTTTCGATCGTTCAGTTTGTATGGCAGCTATATGTTATAGTGGTGCGATATCGGCAGTTCCGACAAATGAGCAGCTTCTTTAAGAGAAAATGACACTTGCAAAATTTCGAAACGATATCTAAAAAACTGAGGGACTAGTTCGTATATATACAGACAGAAGGACATGGCTAAATCGACTCAGCTCAACATGCTGATCATTTATATACATATACATATACTTCTTTCTGGGTATTACAAACTTCGTGACAAACTTAATATACCCTATTCAGGGTATAAAAAGCAGCGAGAACTGAGTTGCGCACTTAATATATAACAGTTATTATCTAAAATTTTTCTTCAAAATTTCATTCGTTCCTCCAAAATGTTTTATAACGGACCAGAAACAGAAAAAGCCGAACCAAGCGTTAAAAGCAGATAATATGGCCCAAAAGTATTTCCAGGAAATTTTAACAACTCATAGCTAACTAGCTACGTCTTTACCGTTACACATGTTATACTCAGAAAAATATTTGAGTTTACATATTTTTCTTTCAAGACTCCACGCACAACATTTGCTCAGTCACTCAGCAAACTGTTCACGATCTACGGACTCTGGGGAGCAAGTATATGCACATATGTATGTCTCCGGTCTAAAGTTAATGTTGACAAAGCGTTGTGGGGTCTATCTAATATTCCTTTTGCTGAGTATCGTGTTTTTTTACATATAGTATATACGTCAGTATGCATAATGGAAGACATGTGCATATTTGCCGTGTCATTCGGGACACGCTTTTTTCCCCTCCATTATTATTATTATGGTTAAGTAGTTACGTGCCGGCGATTATTATCGACGACAATAACGTTCTACGTAATTTAATTAAATTAATTACAGGCAAAATGCAAAATAAACACGATGATAATGCGCACACGTATGGACAGGATTGTTGGAGTTGAATTGCATTAGTGGTGATTCACATGCGCCACTAGAGTTAAGTACTTTTGCATACGAAAGTACATGCATATAAGTATAATATAATAATACACATATGTATATAACTTTAGTTATGTGTTGAAAAACAGTAGTTTTTAATATACAAAAACGTTTATCACTCGTTGCTTGCATCTAAAAATGGTATTTCATGAAAATATTTTAATATTTTCTAAGAGCGCTTGGGTTGAATTTTGAATAATAAATTTTCATATACTATCTAGTTACATAATTTGCTCTCTAAAGCATGTTTTTGAGTGTGGTTCAGATTCTATGAACCACTTCAATGACGGCGATGAACATCAACTGATGATCAATGCGTCAATAACTGAAAGAAATTGGTGCTTGAGAATCGACGATTAACAGTTAGAGATCTAAGCGACATCCTTTGAGTTCAAGCACATGATTTAAAAAAACAAGAAAATAATATACCCTTCATAGGTGCATTTCTTTTAGTAACTACGTGTCCAGTTTGTATGGAGGCTTTATATGCTATAGTAATCCGATCTGAATAATTTGTTTCGGAAATTATATTATTTTTACCTTAAGCAGGAATTCATGTCAAATTTTGTGAAATGAATGCAAATGCAAAAGTTTTCCATAGAAGAACTTTTTTCTGATCGTTCAGTTTGTATGCCAGGTATATGCTATAATAAGCCGATCTTAACAATTTGTTCGGAGTTTACATTGTTGCCTTAAGAAATAATCTGTACCAAATTTAGTGAAGATACCACGTCAAATGCAAAAGTTTTCCATACAAGAACTTGATTCCGATTGTTCAGTTTGTATGGCAGCTATATGTAGTGGTCCGATATCGGCAGTTCTAACAAATGAGCAGGCTTTTGAAGAGAAAATGACATTTGCAATATTTCAAAACGATATCTTAAAAACTGAGGAACTAGTTTGTATATACATATACAGACGAACAGACAGACGGACACAGCTCAACATACTGATCATTTATGTATATACTTTATAGGATCTCCAAAGCTGCCTTCTGTGTGTTATAAACTTAATGACAAGCTTTGTTCTAGACGATTTTTTCAATTTAAGTTTTGGATAGAACAAAAATTAAACAATTATAAATACATATATGTATATAAAAGCAGTAAATATTTATGTGTATGAAATTTATAAAAAAAGAAACGTATATAAAAATTTAATTTGATTTAATATAAATATTTGTCAATCATTATGTCAACATTAATCTCGTAATTTTCTAAACACACATTTTAGCGACAGTATAAAATTTAAATGTTGTTATTATGCCATTTTTACACACACAACTGTGGTTAGATTGTACACATAAGCAATTAACTATTTATTTTACACATCTCATTTAGTTGGCCACATGTGTTGATAGAAAAATATTGAAAAAGCACGTCGGAGCATTCCGCAATTCTACAAACAATTTTAAAATGGTACACAAGCGTGGCTGTGAGACTACCTGAAATCGCGAATAGCAGTCAACGGTGGAGAACTCATTACACATGCACACATACATACATATATAATATTTGGAACATATGTACCTGGGTATATAAGGTCATTTCGGCCCTAATAATAAACAAATGTTCACTGACATACAAACATGCACTTTTTTCATTCGCACGTGTCGTCGTTTCCGTTCAGCTCTAATTTCCCAAATTAATTGCTAGTTATTTTAGTTGTTGTTATTATATTTGTTGTTTCTGCCTTGCACGCATTTTATTTTATGTCTTCGTTGGTGTCATTCAAATTTTACTCGCGCATTTATTTTACGCTTTCCAATTGGAACATTAATGTAACATTTACATACTAAAATATTAATAACAACAGCAACAAAACCACAACAGCATTGTTGTTGTTATTGTTGCCGTTGAATACTGTCATTGATATCAAATGGTTGCGCGTGTGGCTTCGCGTTCACGATTATGCCCAAATACTGGGCCACAGTTATGCGCATCTACATTTGTATATGTGTTTTTGTATATATGCATGTTTATACTCCCCTGTGTTAGTACGTATGTATGTGTGTATGCGTGAGGGAAACAAGCGCGCGTGTAGCCCGCTTTTAAACATTCATACATAGCCACGCTGTTTATTATTTTTTATTGCTTTGACTTTTGTTTTGTTTTAGTGGCTGTTGTTGTTGTTGTTCTTGTCGCTCGTGTTGTATTGTTTATGTTCTACGTTTAACGGTGTGTTTTTATTTTACATTTTTGTTTGGCTGCAATTGTTATCGGCATGGCATTTTCACAGAATTTCAGTAACATATAGGCAAATAAAATGATTAATGATTATTGGGTTGGTTTTCCGAATACGCTTATAGGCATTATTTTAAATTTTTTACACCCTGAACAAGGTATATTAAGTTTGTCACGAAGTTTGTAACATTAAGAAGGAAGTCCATGTCCGTCCGCCTGTCTGTATATATACAAACTAGTCTCTCAGTTTTCAAGATATCGTTATAAAATTTTGCAAACGTCATTTTCTCTTCAATAAGCTATTCATTTGGCGGAATATAGCTGCCATACAAACTGAACGATCGGAATCAAGTTCTTGTATGGAAAACTCTCACATTTGACGTGATATCTTCACAAAGTTGGCACGGATTATTTTCTAAAGCAAAAATATAATCTCCGAAAAAATTATTCAGATCGGATTGTTATAGCATATATAGCCTTCATACAAACTTGACACATAGTTACTAAAAGAAATGCACATGTGAAGGGTATATTAGCTTCGATGTAGCCGAAGTTTTTTTTTGCTTTTACTTAAAACTTTGCTTTTATTAAAGTTTTTTTAAATAGTGTATGTATGTATATATTTTTATATGTTCTT